>NC_073695.1:129730847-130024917 GCF_029784165.1 Wyeomyia smithii
ACTGGTTGCTTGCCAGGCCGTTTACACCCTCTGTGTACCTCACCAGTCTGTTGAGGATAATCCTCTCAATCACCTTGCCCGCCGTGTTTAGCAGTCAGACAGGCCTATATGCCGATGGGTCACCGGGTGGTTTCCCAGCCTTCGGCAATAGGACCAATTTCTGCCGCTTCCACCTATCCGGAATAAGACAGTCATCCAGGCACCTCTACATGACTACTCGGAACAGCCCGGGGGCCGTTTTTATCGCCAGCCTGATCGCCAGGTTAGGGATACCATCCGGTCCCGGTGCCTTGCTCACATTTAGATAGTTGGCGATCACGATGAGTTCCTCATTCGTAACCCTTGCCTCCTCCTGAACCTCGACACGGCTGTCGTCGCCCACGGATTGGATGCTCGGCAGGTTGGCCGACCATCCCTGGTCTGTGTCTGAGATACTGGAACGTCGGGCGTGAGACTCAACCGCCGGCCAAGGACTTGGCTCGTGGCGCGGAAAGAGTCCCTCGATGATTCGCTCAAGCATCGCTGGTGATCGCTCTGCAGGCGCCAGCGCGCCTTGACCATTACGACCATTACGATCCTGTAGGCGTCACCCCACGGGTTCGTATTGGCACTCGCGCATAGCCTATCGAAACAGGCCCTCTTGCTGGCCTTAATCGCACTCTTCAGCGTCGATCTGACAGAACTGAATGCTGCGCGGCGCTCTGTGTTCTGTTCATCTGTTCGCGCACGCTGCATCCTCCGTCTCGCACGGAGGCACGCACTGCGAAGGTCCGCTATCTCGTCAGTCCACCAATAGACCGGTGGCTTCCCATTCCTAGGTTGGCGAGTCCTAGGCATGATGGCGTCGCACGCCCGAGATAGCATAGCAACTAGTTGGTCGGGCGCCGGGCGAAGCCGACTGCCCCCCTCGCGCTCTCGTCTCATTGCCTCTTCGAATACCTCGGCATCGAAATGCGATGTCTTCCACCCGTGGGCGAACGGAGTGTTGGCCCTACTCGTCGCTTGACGCCTCTCGTTGTTGTCTACACTATAGCAGACCGTCTGATGGTCGCTATTGGTGTAGCCATCGTCTACCCTCCAGTTCATGATCAGTCCTGGGCTGGAGAACGTCACGTCGATGATCGACTCCGCGCCATTTCTGCTGTATGTACTTTTGGACCCAATGTTGGCCAGATCTAGGTTGAGCTTTGCCAAAGCTTCCAACAAGATCTGGCCTCTCTGATTCGTGGAGCGACTTCCCCACTCTACAGCCCAAGCGTTGAAGTCGCCTGCCACCACCAACGGTGTTAGGCCCGTTAGCTCCATGGCTAACCGGTCGACCATCTGGGTGAAGCTTTCGGTAGACTAACGTGGCGGAGCATAGCAACTGCAGTAGAATACTCCGTTCACCTTGGCAACTTCGTACCCTTCTTCTGAGGTTGAGACAACTTCCTGAACCGGGAACTTGCTCGTCGTCCATATGGCCGCCATACTGGACTTATCCGCAACCCTGTTACCGTTTCCAGAGGGATGCGGTAGGGGTCCGACATGATGGCGATGTTCGACAACGACTCAGTGGCTGCTTGGTGTAGCAGCAATGGTTCAGGTTCTGCGCCGCGAAGCAATGGTTCAGGTTCTGCTGCGTTACCCTTATGCCCGCGGTTTCGCAGCCGGCTTACCGGCTGGGCACTTTGGGTCTCCCATGAAGTGTTTGGCGTCCCGTTTCCCGGAGCATATCATACACTTGGGAGACTCCCCACAGTCCTTTGCTTCATGGCCTGCACCTCCACATCGCCTGCACAACTGGTTTTTAAGCTGGAGAGTCACCTCTGAGGTGAGTACCACTTGCACCTTTTTCCCTAGGACCTTTTCAGCTACCGTTTTATAGGTAGGCCCCTTGTTCTTGGCGTCCTTCTGGAGCTCAAGTATCATCTCGCCAGTGTGAAATCGGCGGATACTCCGCACATCCACCCCCAGATACTTAAGCTGGGTTTCATCCCTCATCTTCTTCAAGACTTCTGAGTACTTGGACCCATCCGTCTTCAGTATGAGGGCATCAACCCTACTCCGCACCTTCTTGGCCTCCTTTGGTCCTCTGGCCGCTCCGCCATCTTGGCACGTCGCACCTTCCCGACGCTTTCTACCCTCTACGGGTTGCCCATAGCCTCCTCCTCGACCGATTTCCCCGTGGTCCTTGAACCGGTTGTTATGCTTTCCCGCGGAAGTAGCACGACCAACCGTTTCTTGGTGTTCCCGGGGGCCGCTTCCTCCGGGGACTGCATCGTTCGCTTAGCGACCTGCCCCGTAGAGCAAACCGCCACGAACTAGGGGGCGTCTATCTGCACCTCTTTGGATACAGTCACCCTCTTGGTCCTGGCCGCTTTTTCGGCCCCCTTCACTCGAGCTACGAGTTCTTCGTACTCTTTCCTGGCTTCATCAATGGTGCTCCGAAGCAGAAAGAAGCTCTGCTTCAGGTCGCCAGCGATATTCCGCCTATTCGCCGAGAACTCGATTATGGCCTCGAGTTGTTCGGATAACGCCGGCACTCTTGGCCGCGTGTTCATGCACCTTTCGACGACCTTGACTAGCAAGGGACCGTCTACCGAAATGTCTGGTGTGGATACGGACGGACTCGCCGTTTTTCTTCCTCCAGGCTTCGCCGCATACGTATCCGCCTTCTTCTGCGGAGACCGCTGAATGCCACCTCGTGCGAAGGGATTTGGTACTTCCTCCGCACCCGTCTCTTGCGGTTTTCCTGAGTTTATCTTGATTTATTTGGGTCCCCCTTCCAGCCGCTGTTCTTGTCCATGGTGGAGTAGTCGCCTATGTGGTCCCATGGTGATCTATGCCGAAGCAGTGAGGTCATGGCTAGGGTAAGCAGTCATAGCGCTTAATGGGCAACTATAACTCCACCGACCGGCGCAAGTCAGGAACAACCTGATCCTACTCCTGCCTGATTCCCACCAGGCAATGGATTTGGAGCGTACTGAAAGGCCTGCCAGGTTTTTTGGAACGGAGACCCCTGCGCCGGGTACCACCTCGCCGTTCCAAGCAGTGTTGGAATTGTAAGCAAAATATCAATTTCAAATTCGATACGTTTTCGCCTCTGAACTTTCTGTCGCTCGTTTCACACGCTGATAAATCCCGATTGAACCGATGCACGGATACGGAAGCAATCGGATCGTTTTTGCCTTTCTCCTAGAAAGGTATAGCAATCACTGGAAAAACCAAAGGTATAAAAGTGGTCCCAATGGCCGAATGTCATATACCACTCGACCCCTTGCGACGAACTGAGCATTTTCTGTATGTATGTATGTATGTGTGTATGTGTGTGTGTATGTGCAACTTTTTTTCTCACTCACTTTTCTCAGAGATGGCTGGACCGATTTTCATAAAATTAATTGCAAATGAAAGGTCTAGTTGCGCCATAGGTTGCTATTGAATTTCATTGTAATCGGATTTTTAGTTAAGAGGTTATGTATCAAAATGTAAAAATCACGAAACATCAATATCTCAGAAACCACACAACCGATTTCGATAAATCTGGTTTCAAATGATCGAGCTGTCACCAGAACCCTTAACTTTTAAATTTCGTTATGATTGAACATATGGTTCAAAAGTTATGTAAAGAAAAGTTATCCTGAGGTTGTTTAAACTCACTCATTTTTCTCAGAGATGGCTGAACCGATTTTCACAAAATTAGTGTCAAATGAAAGGTTTAGTTGCCCCCTAGGTTGCTATTGAATTTCATTGCAATCGGATTGTAATTTTGTCCGTTGTTTATAAAAATGTGAAATCACATTATGAAAGTAAACATATTGACTTTCTCCTAACGATCACTAGCTAATTAAAAGGTAGAAAAGTGATCCAAATGGCCGAATGTCGTATATCACTCGACTCAGTTCAACGAGCTGAGCATTTTCTGTATGTGTGTGTGTATGTGTGTGTGTAACACTCTTCCAATCTCACTCGATTTTCTCAGAGATGGCTGGACCGATTTCAATGAAATTATTATAAATTAAATTATTATGTATCAAAATGCAAAAATCACGAAACATCAATATTTCAGAAACTACGCAACCGATTTGAACAAAATAATTGCAAATGAACGGGCTACCTATAAAACCCATAACTTTTGAATTTCACAAAGATTGGACATGTGGTTCAAAAGTTATGGAAAGAAACGTGTTCTCGAGACTATTTAATCTTACTTATGTTTCTCAGAGATGGCTGGACCGATTTTCATAAAATTGGTGTCAAATGGAAGGTCTAGTTGCCCCATAGGACCCATTTGATTCGTATTGCAAGCGGACTATTACTTTGACTGTTAGGTTCAAAAATGTGAAATCCAGCTATGAAAAGAAAAATATTCACAAGACTACCTAAACTCACTTATTTTTCTCAAAGATGGCTGAACCGATTTTCACTAAATTAGTGTCAAATTAGAGGCCTCCTAACACCCTATTGAATTTAACTGTAATCGGATTGTAACTTCGTCTGTAATGTATCGAAATGTGAAAATCACGAAACTTCATTATCTCAGAAACTACACAACCGATTTGAACAATATTGATATCAGATGAACAGGCTAGTTAAGGGTTAACTGATGAATTATGATTGAACAAGTGGTTTCATAATTTGGCTACTCTATACGTTCCCATTTCATTTGATTATAATCGAACTTAAGCAATCGTTATGTATTCAATTGTTAAAACAATGAAAGTCTATTATCTCAAAGATTACACGACTTATTTAACATAACTAGTGTCATACGAACGAGTTATCTCTCAAACTTACGAATAACTAACTTCATAACAACTTGATATGTGGTTCAAAAGTTATGGAACGAAAATAAATTCAAAGACTATTTAAAACTATACCTGCTTCGATCAATATATGTGGCCTCAGCATAATTTAAATGTGGTTTCGTACTATTTGAACGTTCCTGGTATCGCCCGTGATGAAATTGTTCGAAATTAAAAGTCATTTCTTTTATTTCGCTATTTGTTAAGCACTAACATTACGTCAAATTTCATATTTTATTCTTCAATCAAAACATCAATATTTTAGAACCCAAAGAGTGAATAGACTTTTATTGGATTGAAGCGTCAATGTAAATCTATTTTTACAAATAATAAATTTAAATGAGAAAGGCTGAGTCTGACCGCTAAGTGGATTAATTTAGGTTTTCTCTCTATCTCTGTACATCACATTCGCTCATGATATACCGAGAGCACATATCGTAAATGAAATAGCATGAAATGATTCGGGATACTGTTCGACGAAATATCGATCTTTACCCACTCTTCAGCCAGATAACTGATTATACATTTCATTTACGACAAGTGCAATAAAGGTGCTGATGGGTGGTTCTAATGTAGGGCTTTCTAGTAGTTGCATATGACAGCCTAAGCAGATAGCGAATTTCTTTATTCCACTGCATCAGGGCAAATATGTCGAGGAATGAAGAAACGACATCGCGATTTACGACGCAAGTATGAAAAAGATTCCAAATAATTGTTTACGAATTAAGCACGTGCGGTGCTAGCTTGAAGCTGACAAATTTCACAATGCACTTCGGGCAGCACGCCAGATCAACACTGGGTCAAAATCGAGCGAAAAAAGAAGGGTTTTGAAAGCAGTTAGGTTGTTTTCAGGTCAAAACGAGGTGAGCTGGTAGAATAAACACGACTCACTTTTAAGAAGCTATTTTGAAAATACTATTCTGGGAATTACTTAATCAATGGTGTCAAATGTGCATATGGTAATAAAAGTTCGAGAGTCATTTCTGTCCGCTGGAATAGGGTTAGTTATCTGTCAAACAGATGAAAAGAATAATTTTTTTTTTCTAGCAAAGCATTTATATGCTATAACAAAAGCTGCTTAAAAAGGTTAATAAATCGCGCGGCAATTCAATGGCATGGCATCATTCTTTTCTACAGCTTTTTCGAGTTTAATTGGTTTCGATTATTATCCATTCCTCAAAAACTCGCATCCAATTGCTGTCACAGCCGTAAATGCACGTCGAATCTGCAAGACTTCCAAACAACTACCAACAAAATCATCACCCGAGCCGCTCGGGCCGGGCGGTTGAATGAAACGAAAAATATCAAAACCGAATATCAATATGAGCTCGCGCGTTCGTTGATATGGGCTACCTATTCTCAACATAGAAAAAGCACGAAGGCGACACGATGGTCGAATGATTTGAATCCTGAGTACGTTTCGCTCGCATGTGAGATGGAGACAAAAATATCCTCTACGATGCCAGCTGAAACTGATTCTCGTATGGTGTTTTCATGAACTTTTAGATCGCATATCCTGGATGATCTTCTTGTGCGAAGTTCTTTGGCGATTTTTCATTGCATTGAGCGGTGAGTGAACTTTTTTTTATCATGATTATTCCAACACTGGTTCCAAGCCGTTGGCACACGACTTTACTAAGGGAGCTCGATGCATGTACCATTACGAAATCCAACTCATATCCGTTCACTACGCTACCAGTTGCCATAACTGGAACCTTACTGGCCCAATGGCCATCATCTGTCAGTGCTTTCGGGTGATGGGAGTGGTTCTATTTGTTCCGTCAGATGTGCTTCCGGGTACTTGTGGCTTTTGCGAGGAGTCAACTGTTGCTGGTACGATCCTCCCCACCCCTAGGCGACCTCCCGCTGCTGGTCCGGGACTGTTAGGTACTGTCAGTGGTCACACCTGTATTGTGTGCTCTCGACGGTCGCCACATGTCGACCCGCGATGGCATGCAGCCCTGCTATAACTATCGGTATAGACCTTAGGCGGGGGGCCTAGCGTAGTTGGTAACGTCTCCGCCAACCACGCTGGTGGTCTGGGTTCGAATCCCAACGCCGACATAGGTGTCGATGGTTGTGAGGCGGCGTGATCCACTCACAACCAACCTAACTGGTCTAGATTTAATCCTAGCCGACACCGGGAGATTTTTTGAGGCGAAAAATATCTAGGGTCACGCCTTCCATCGCATGAGGAAGTAAAGTCGTTGGCGCCAGTCCGTTAATCAACGGGTCGTAAGTTAGGGTCCTGGGTGGAGTCGCCTCCCTGGGCGTCGGTGATTGGCACAACAACAGTGGCGGAACTAGACCGACGGAAAATTAGCGAGAATAAAACAAGAATGAAGGAAATCCATCGAATTCTAACCGATTTATTAGCATTTGAAATTGGACATATTTTTAACTTTTTACGGTTTTAGATTTTCATTTCACATCCCTATGTAGCCGAACTTCCTGAGAGAAGTATTCTACTTCAAAAAAATCGGTATAGACCTAGGCAAACGAAAAAGGACAACGATTCAAAACTTGGCACTTGGAATGTTGGGACTTTGTTCGAACCGGCACGTGCGGGCGTCTTGACCAGGGAGCTACGAAAGATAAAATTGGAGGTAGCAGCCATACGAGAGGTGCGTTGGCCTAAAACTGGAGAACGTGTATTCCGGGCGGTTGATCCGGGTGGTTCAATTACCACATCTATCACAGTGGCGGCGACAGAGCGGAACGGGGCGTCGGTTTCGTGCTACTCAGAAACCAAATGAAGCGTGTTATTAGGTGGAAGCCTATTAATGACCGTCTATGCGTATTGAGGATCAAGGGCAGATTCTTCAGTTACAGCCTTATCAACGTGTACGCGCCGACAAACGATAAAACCGATAACGTAAAGGAGAAGTTCTATGAGCTCCTTGAGAAACCGTAGTACCCATGACACGATAAAGATCGTCATCGGAGATACGAACGCACAAGTCAGACGAGTGGAGTTCTTTCGTCCCGTTATTGGTAGGGAAAGCCTTCACTCTACCACCAACGACAACGGCTTGAGGTTAGTAAACTTCGCCGCGGCCAGAGGAATGGCCATCTGTAGTACCCATTTTGGGCGTCTGAACATTCGGAGGCACACCTGGAGACACCTCAATGGAGAGGCTTGCTGATCGACAGCCATGCTGATTGACGACCGGCACTTTTCAGACGTCATAGATGGGCGGTCCTTTCGAGGGCCAAACATCGACTCGGATCACTATTTCGTGGTAGGCGAGATTTGCGCCCGGTTGTCCAACGTATTTAAATCGAGATCGGCGAGAAAGATACGTCTGGACATCCAGAGGTTATCAGCGGAAGGAGATACTCGGAAAGTTGATAGACGGATCGGTGAACCAGCTGGAGTGAACCTGAATGAGCAGTGGAAGCACATCCATGATGCGGTCAGCGAAACAGCGCGAGAAGTGATAGGCATGACAACGGGAACCATGCGTAGTGGGTGATTCGATGCTGAGTGTCTAGAAGTTTAGAGAAGAACCGAGCATACGCCAACACGTTAGTAGCAGCTAATCGTGTGACGCGTCAGATGCGGGAGAAATACCCGGGGCCAGAGCTGCCGAAAAGAGGCTTCACCGCCGTACGAAACGTCAGCACTACGGTCGCGTCTTTGCAGAGGCGGAGAATTGCTTCACCAGGCACGACACGAGGGGCTTCTATAGAACGATCAACGGAATCAGGAACCGGACAGTGCCAGTATCTGCCATGTGTTACAACAGGGAGGAGTACCTGATTACCAATAAATCGCAGGTGGTCAAGCGTTGGAAGCAACATTTTGAAGTGGTGTTGAACGGTGAGGAAGGTAGGAGAGTCGTCGAGGGAAACAGGATAGAAATTGGGGAGGACAGACAAGCTGTGGACCCACCAACATTAGACAAGGTGAAGAATGCATACAAAGAGCTAACAAACCACAAAAGCGCTGGGAAGGACGGCTTACCGGCGGAACTTTTCAAAGTCTGGAGTGCGCGGCTGTGTAGTGCAAATTACCAGATTATCCTAAGGGTATGGTCTGAGAAACAAATACCTACGGACTGGTTGGAAGGTCTCATATGCCCTATCTACGAGGAGGGACATAGACTCGATTGTAGTAAATATCGAGGCATAACCCTCCTCAATTCCGGTTACAAAATTCTCTCCCGTATCCTGTTCCAGCGACTGACGCTGTTGCAGGAAGCATTTGTTGGAGAATACCAATGCGGTTTTCGAGCGAGGCGATCTACAACGGACCAGATGTTCACCTTGCGACAGATCAACAAGTTTCGAGAACACAACTTGCAGACACATCATCTGTTTATTGACTTTGATGCGGCGTACGATACAGTGAAACGCAACGAGCTGTGACAAATAATGCTTTCCAACAAAAATAATTTGGAAGGTGCAATACGAAGGGCAGGTGTGCAGAGGAGCGGCACCATCATCACGAAGTCTCACATGCTTCTAGGCTTCGCGGACGACATTGATATAATTGGTGTTAACCGTAGAGCTGTTGAGAAGGCCTTACGGCTTTCAAAAGGGAAGCTGCGAGAATTAGACATACCATAAACTCCAGTCATGCCGGAGAACCGTCGTGACAGTACAGTCCCACGCTGGTACCAAGACGTTCATCAGCTGCCCCTAACATGGGGAACAGACACTGTTTTGAGTCGCATCATCTTGATGAACAGATGCTTTGGTTGGCGAAACATTTCCTCTGCCACCGAGATGTTTTTAACGCGCCAATGATAGCGCCCCGCCTTTTCACTCAGCTATTTTCGAATGGCAACTTTGCCCAGAATACACCAACCAGTTGTGTCCACGTTTCAGCTGGCAGTCAATTGCGATCGTATGACCCGTGAAGGTGTTAAATAGAAACTTGTGAGCTAAGTTTGACGTTTCTTCCACGTTGTCACCATTTGAATACGTTACATTAGTGAAGTCTAAATTTCAGTTATCTCTGAGGTCGCTCTCACTTGATACCTGATTATTCGAACAATTCTAACACTGGTACGCAACAAAAATTAATTCGAAGAATGCCTTCTGTATATAACTTTTTTAAAATCGATTGTTTTTATTTATTATATAACACTAGCTTATACCCGGCCCGCGTTGCTGCGCCTCTTAGGTTATGACGGTAATCACTTATCTTTTAAATGTGCCGTAATTTCTAACTTGTCTCAATTTTTGCCGAGTTCATCGTTAAGCACTGTTGATACCAAGATCAGCGAAAACATTACTGATATCTCGGCACGAGTTTAGCTCATTGCCAAGTTTCGGTAACACAGCACACAGATATTTACAAGCTGGAATTCGAAAAAAAAAATGAAAATTGCATTCGAAAATGATTGAAAAGGATAAGCTCGAAGCAAACTTCTTCTTTTCAATAATTGTTTGAACAATAGTCCATAAGATAACGATGGAATATCTGGTTTCAATACGTTTAAAACAATAACTAAGCCTCATTTCTTGGCTGTTTGCCAGAAGCCGGAAGTAGCCACTTCAGATATCAAAATGATCTGTGGTCGATTTTTTGCTTCTGACTTTGCTTCCATCCCAGGCGGTCTCGAGGTACGATGCTGGCCTAACAAGCCAGTCGTCGTAGGTTCGAGTCTCGGCTCGGGAAGTACCGTTAGTGTCAGTAGAATCGTAGCGCTAGCCCTGCAATTTTCCTGTACACTAAACAGTTGGCTGCGAAGTCTGTGTATAAATAAACAGAACGTCGAGTTCCGAATCGGAATGTAGCACCAAGGATTTACTTTGCTGTGCATCATCCCGACTGCGGGAATACCCATATTGAGTGATATTGGTTAGTTTCTGGAAGCCGGAAGTTGAGTTTTAAAATGGCTAGATTTGATCTCCAGTCTCCGGGTATCATCTCGATTCTGGAATAAATATTTTACCGGAAGTTATAACTTTGGATTTGAAATGGCGTATGAGGACAATTTTTGCCTAATGATGATGCATCTCGATTACGCAACAGTCGACATAGGGTAGTATTCAGTAATATTAGCCTATATTCTGGGAATTCCCATTATGGCAACTTTAGTTAATTTTCCGGACTACGTGAAACATTCTGATTCCGGAAATACCCATATTAGTTCGTTCGCCATTCTAAAGTTGAATATATCAAAAACGAAAGGACCAACATTAATAAGATGAAGTGTGTTACGGAGTTTTGTGTTTACTCATAGGAAGCGAGGAAAAGATAAAAACTGCAAAGGATTTAGCTAGTCTGTTTCGATAGGAATATTGGTCATGCAGAATAAAACCTAAGCGATAAGTCGCTCGTCTGACAAGGATTTTCCAGTGAATTTCGTAGTATTATTCAAATATGTCAATTTAATCATAGAAGACTAAAACTGCATTGTGATGTGCGTGAAATTTATCAGCCGTTCCATTGAAGACAAATTAAATATCTGCAGTATTTTTGAGAAGCAAAGTTTTAATAGCCAAGACAACACAACATGTGTGACGTACCATGATTGCGAAATGATGACATCGCGAGAAATCTTCGCGTCGTTGGACTAACCAGCGAATTGCAAAGCAGTGCTCCAGCGGCAAAAAAATCAATTTTTGTAGTTGTAAAAATTTCTCAAGATTATTATGCTCCGTACTCCCTTACCATTGATCACCTTTTTTCACTGCACGTAGAGGTAGACAGCATTAATATAGGCTAACGCAACCTGGTGGAAAGAGTAGGATATTCCAGGGATGAAAACCTCAGTGATGAAAATTAGCATGGACGAAAACCTCCGAGATATCACTAATGACCACAGACATATAATTTCTAGGAAAGAGTTTTGTTAGGATTTGGTTTAAGACAATATTTTTTATTAATCTACATTTTTTGTGAGATCAAATACCAACTTTATTAGCTGGTTCGACGACTGGGAGGAGTTCTCACAAAACCAAGAGCATTTTTAGATAACTTTTTTAGGTGTAGCGGTACAGAATGTGACATATTTAAAAATCAATAGCTCGGCTCAGACCCTGCTTTCAAGCCTCATATTTGACATGGTGATAGGCCAGGGTATGCAGCACATATCTGGGGTGGTGCCGTTGATGTGTTTTTTCATGTTTCATATAAAAATTTTTGAATTACTTTTTCAAGTATGGCGGTACAAAATGTGACATATTCAATAATCAATAGCTCTGCTCAGACCCTGCTTTCAAGCCTCATATTTGACATGGTGATGGGCCAGAGTATGCAGCACATATCTGGGTTGGTGCCGTTGATGTGTTTTTTCATGTTTCATATAAAAAATTTTGAATTACTTTTTCAAGTATGGCGGTACAAAATGTGACATATTCAATAATCAATAGCTCGGCTCAGACCCTGCTTTCAAGCCTCATATTTGACATGGTGATGGGCCAGGGTATGCAGCACATATCTAGGGTGGTGCCGTTGATGTGTTTTTTCATGTTTCATATAAAAAAATTTAAATTACTTTTTCAAGTTTGGCGGTACAAAATGTGACATATTCAATAATCAATAGCTCAGCTCAAACCCTGCTTTCAAGCCTATTATTTGACATGGTGATGGACCAGGGTATGCAGAACATATCTGGGGTGGTGCCGTTGATGTGTTTTTTCATGTTTCATATCAAAATTTTTGAATCACTTTTTCAAGTATGGCGGTACAAAATGTGACATATTTAAAAATCAATAGCTCGGCTCAGACCCTGCTTTCAAGCCTCATATTTGACATGCTGATGGGCCAGGGTATGCAGCACATATCTGGGGTGGTGCCGTTGATGTGTTTTTTCATGTTTCATATAAAAATTTTTGAATTACTTTTTCGAGTTTGGCGGTACAAAATGTGACATATTCAATAATCAATAGCTCGGCTCAAACCCTGCTTTCAAGCCTCATATTTGACATGGTGATGGGCCAGGGTATGCAGAACATATCTGGGGTGGTGCCGTTGATGTGTTTTTTCATGTTTCATATAAAAATTTTTGAATCATTTTTTCAAGTATGGTGGTACAAAATGTGACATATTCAAAAATCAATAGCTCGGCTCAGACCCTGCTTTCAAGCCTCATATTTGACATGGTGATGGGCCAGAATATGCAGCACATATCTGGGGTGGTGCCGTTGATGTGTTTTTTCATGTTTCATATAAAAATTTTTGAATCACTTTTTCAAGTATGGTGGTACATAAAGTGACATATTCAAAAATCAATAGCTCGGCTCAGACCCTGCTTTCAAGCCTCATATTTGACATGGTGATGGGCCAGGGTATGCAGCACATATCTAGGGTGGTGCCGTTGATGTGTTTTTTCATGTTTCATATAAAAATTTTTTAATCACTTTTTCAAGTATGGTGGTACAAAATGTGACATACTCAAAAATCAATAGCTCGGCGCAGACCCTGCTTTCAAGCCTCATATTTGACATGGTGATGGGCCAGGATATGTAGCACATATCTGGGGTGGTGCCGTTGATGTGTTTTTTCATGTTTCATATAAAAATTTTTGAATCACTTTTTCAAGTATGGTGGTACAAAACGTGACATATTCAAAAATCAATAGCTCGGCTCAGACCCTGCTTTCAAGCCTCATATTTGACATGGTAATGGGCCAGGGTATGCAGCACATATCTGGGGTGGTGCCGTTGATGTGTTTTTTATGTTTCATATAAAAATTTTTGAATTACTTTTTCAAGTATGGCGGTACAAAATGTGACATATTCAATAATCAAAAGCTCGGCTCAGACCCTGCTTTCAAGCCTCATATTTGACATGGTGATGGGCCAGGGTATGCAGCACATATCTGGGGTGGTGCCGTTGATGTGTTTTTTCATGTTTCATATAAAAATTTTTGAATTACTTTTTCAAGTTTGGCGGTACAAAATGTGACATATTTAAAAATCAATAGCTCGGCTCAGACCCTGCTTTCAAGCCTCATATTTGACATGGTGATGGGCCAGGGTATGCAGCACATATCTGGGGTGGTGCCGTTGATGTGTTTTTTCATGTTTCATATAGTAATTTTTGAATTACTTTTTGAATTAGTTTTGGCGGTACAAACAGAGTGATCACACTCATTCCAACACCCTACATTGTGTTTTATTGCCCTTGCCCTCGCGGTGAGAAATTAATATCCCGGTGCGAGCTCTCTTATTACATTGCAGCACAACGCCCATCTTAACTAAACTAGTGTAACTTACAGTGCCCATTCACCGCTTAGTTTTCACTTGGAAGTTATTTTTTTTTCATAACAAAAAACATTTCACGAAAATATTTTCCCCAATCCTTCAGGAATGATTTGCTGAAGTATCGGTGAAAATATTTTTCAAGTGTTTTTTTGTTATGAAAAAACTTATTTCCAAGTGAAAAGTGAACGGTGAATGGGTACCTATTTTTATTTCAAATTTCATTTACAACGGGCAACGTGTCGGCGCTAACGTCGCACGCAAGTCGGCTAACTCTTATTTAGTTGAAAACTTTTACTGCTGATCGCATTAAATGGTGCGGGAGCCTCCCGGCGGGAGGTGCGAATAGAACCTAATTGTTAGATTCGAAGCTCGCCGACTAGATTAACTTGGTTCTCGAGTCACACTCACAGCGACGTGGCAGTGCAGTTAGTGTGACTCAACAATGAGACATTTAGAATTTTTTATATTACTCACAAAGAAACTTATAGAGAAAATTTTTTGGCAAAGCATTCAGATGTAAATAATTTAAATATGTTTTATTCGTTTTTGAACAACGGCAATTTAATTCTTTTCCGTATGGACTTTAAATTAAAATATTGTTTGATTTCTTGAAATACTACCAGATGTCGCTTTTTACGTACATAAATAATGGTTCATGTATCGGCTTATCGCTTGAATCGACCTTTTCTGCTTGAATGGGCTTTTTCTGCGTAGCTTGATGGAAACGTCAGGTATCGCGTATGTAGTTTCGATACTGCCTCGAAGCTTTTGTTGCCGACATAACTGCATGGAGGTCGTCATATTTGGTTAAATTCTCATATTTTATCTGCGACAACGTACCGGGATGAATCTAGGCACTTTTTCGCCGTAAGGAACTATATCTGCAACATTCTCCAAATGGATACCTATTGGCTTTTGAGTGAGTAGCTGTCTGGCGTAGTCCTTCCTAGCTTCGCCTTCACATATTGTTTCTTTTTGCCATGCTTAAACCGTTTTCGGAAATTCTCGACATGGAGGATGACCTTAAGATGACATTCATCTACAGGTTCATCCTCCATAACGCGCGTTCTAATTCGACATCCGCACTCACTGCAAGTTGAACGAGCGATTACATCCGAACTTTCGAAATCTGTTTTGAAACGGCAGGAGTTTTTGATACCACGGTAAATTAAAATATTGATCTGCTGTGTCCAGCTATATTTAGGTGGTCGTTTAACTGTCCTTTGGCCAAAATATTGTGCGACCGGTTTGATTTTGTGCCAATCGGCCTTCGCTATTTTTGTCTCAATATCAAACGACCTCGCTTTACCGGCAGCCTCATCAGAAGATCTGTTGAAGATACACATTGGATGTTATCAATCTTTCAGCCCGAATTGTGGAAAAAAAAACGAATATATTAATACTTTCCTTTCAAGATGAGCGCCAAGATAATTAGCAATAGTTTCTTTTTTCCGTGTACAATGGAGCCTAATCGCTTCTGGACTGATATTACCATCGAATGCTTCAGCAATCTCAAACAGAATTGGATGGTTCCATTTTGGAACAAAAAATTCATCGTTGTCGTTCAAAAAAACTCCTTCTTCTCGTCAATTTTCTCGCAGAGATCTGCGTCCGTTATTGCAGCAGGTCGTCCGACCATTTTTATCACGTTCTAAAATTGTCCGCTGTTTTCAATCACCTAAATTCTCCACAACAAAGTTAAACACATGTGAGTTTTCCAAGTAAAAAAAGAAGAAGATGTTGATTTCCGATTTGATCTTGTCGACATGGTTGCCACTTTTTTCGCGACTACGAAGTTCAAAGAGATTTTAAAGGCTGCTCACACTCACGTAAACTCTGATATAGATTGGCAGAATAAGCGTGTTGACAAAAGCAAATTTATTTCTTTCCTTTACTCTCTTATGCAAAAACAAAACAAATATCGTAAAATTTGTAGCCCCGAATGTAGCGGCGGCTGGGGCACTGGCTTTTTCCCTATTAATGTGATATTGCACTCGGCGTTTCACTAACAACTTCTTCCGATTTACTTGGTGTTTATTCACACATCAACCTTCACTACTTATAACTACACTCTACCTTTACACCTTCCTTTTTTTTTTCTTCGGTGGGACTCCGTGGTTTCTCCTCACCGGCTTGATCTCTACTCCACTGACTCAATTCAATTATCCAATTATATCCCTCTGGCCGCAGAACAGACCAGATAGCTCCTCAACCGCGGTCCAACTTTTTCTTTTATTTTGTAAACCTAAACATAAACTTTAAACAAAACATTGTTACCGTTGCGCATAAACCTAAACATTAACTTGACACACCTTGCTGCTCTGCTGCGCATGACTAAGGTCAATAACTGTTTACCTAATGTGTTGTTCTTGAACTTCTTGCGACTGTGTTGCTTGTCGCAGCTTATGTAAGTAAAAGGTTAGGTCATTGCAAGAAAGCTAAACAATTGTTGAACCGAGTTCCTCTAGCTGACCAACCTACTGAGATGTTTTTTTTTGTTTCTTTTTTTTTTTATTTATAATTTCTCTTCTACGTAATACTACAGGAATCGAAACGATACATATCCCCATAATTATTGAGCTTGATAATGATAGTTATCAAGATGATAGCGCGGGAAGTTCTAGTGGGGTATATGGTGGTACTTAAAATTCCCTATATTACACTTTAAATTTTCTACATTCCCTAACCTTACGATGATCCTCAAGCGTACTCCATTTCGTGTCTTCCTTCCGGGCTTTCCCATTTCTTGCCGCCGGGCTCTCCACCGCCTTCCTGTATTCTGACTTACCATTTGGTCGATGTTCAATATTGGGTGTGGGTGGTTTAGGTGCTTCGTGCCTATATATTGGGTTTTCGTTGCATCCTGGTTTTCACGGTTGATTATAGTGACGGTGATCGGTTGCTACGTGATATGATTTAGCCCTCGCAAGTTGTTTTCGGTGACTGAAACTGTATCCTGTTGTGATCTTCTCATGCGTCATGTGTTGATTATTTTGCGAAGTGAAGTATAATTACTCCAATCTTTAGCTCCATTTCTTCCGGGTTTCTTAAACCGGCAAAGACTTGGCACTGCTGCCGAAACTCAACGCGATGTGCTGTTGGACGTATTTCATAACTTCAGAAACTTTCATACGAGTAATTACCTTGTGGTAAAGATTTTCTTGATCAATATGAAAAATGCTTATGCAAACTTTTGTGTATAAGTCACAACTTGAACATTCTATTCTCTGAGTTTAATATTTGTGTGTCGGCAAACCTCTAATATTGCAACCAGGTTCAACCATGTATTTGATTTTCCTACTATCAATCTCTGCTCGCTGACATTTTTTTCTTGATGACCACCGACCCACCACCGTCAAATGATTATCTTCCGCATGGTTCGTCTTTCGATTCGATTGTTGCTTATCTCTCGCCATCTCGTACTTCGCTTGTTGCTCATCTCTCGCCATCTCGTATTTCGCTTGTTGCTCATCTCTCGCCATCTCGTACTTCGAGGATATTGAAAAAATCTTTTTTTTTGGTTTTTTTTTTTTTAAATTCGTTATTTCTCTTTACTATTTTTCCTAATTCTGAATCGTATATATATATATATATATATATATATATATATATATATATATATATATATATATATATATATATATATATATATATATATATATATATATATATATATATATATATATATATATATATATTTTTTTTTTTTTTTTTTTTGCGCTTCAAAACCTGGTTCTAGTACTTCTGCTTCTTTTTTTTTTCCAAAACAATTGATTTGAAACTCGGTTCTAGTACTTCAGATTTTGCTTCTTTTTTTTTCTTCAAAATATTTGATTTGAAACTTTTCAGACCTTTGACGTCTTGAAAAAAAAATACAAATTATATTTTTTTGGTTTTTTTTTTCGAGAAATAGCAATATTATATTTTTTTTTCGAGACACAGCAATATAAGCTAAATAAAATGTCGGGCATTACTTACATTCCCATGTATCATCATTTATACATACCATATCCATTAGTGTTTTTTTTTTCGGGTTTCGCAGCGCTCGAAATTGTTGTGTCTCTTGCCCCTTTTTTGTTTCCTGGTTGTAGGTGGGTTCTGTAATTAGTCTCATAAAAAGGTTATATATTTGTAAATACATGATGTACCCCTACCACCTGATTTTGTTGATACTTTTCTTGTTACTAACTGCTATTTTATCTGATTTATCTTCCTTAGGAGCTCCTTGCGGCTCTTTGTTTATTACCTGTGCTTCTATTATGTCTCGTAGTGGGAGTATTTCCGACTTATTTGCTTCCTTTATTTCTGTAATTTCTGCTACGTGGATATTTTTCGTAAATTCATCCTGCCGTGGTTCCAAATAGTTTTCTATTTGTAATAATTCATCCTCCATTTCCACCACAGTTTGGTAGTTACGAGGGTCGTTGTTCAAAAGTATATCACCAAATCGTACTAAATTCGGATTTTCGAAAACTTCCTGGATGTCATTGTTTCGGTTTGCTACTGTTTTCTGAGTTGGTGTATGATGTATTATCTCGATATCTTTTATATTTACTACCGGTCTTTGAGAGCTATCTTTGAATGAATTGTTTCTTCTGCATGCAAAAATATACAAACTTATCAACACTATTACTCCTACTGTTGTTAAACCACCAATTGTCCACCCCGAGGACAAAGGTGAGTATAGCATGTTCTCTAAAAATGGTCTTTCTCTTTTCAAATCCTCTATGTCCACTCCTAAATCAAACAACTTTTTCCTATCATAAACCGATAGTACAGAAGTGTTTTTATCTAAAGATGGGATAAATTTCATTCGCCAGCTATCTAAAGTAAAATTCAATATGTTATAGTGTACGTTAGTATACACGGCCAGTTTATCTGACAATGATACATTCGTGAACGATATTTTAACACTATCCGTTTTAATTCTCATACCCGGCGTCAGTCTGATTTTACCAGATCCTCTAATAATCATATGAGACCGATTCATTCCATGAAAAATGACAATCTCCATTTCGTCCGGGGTCACATATTCCCATACGTTAGGTTCCTCACTAGCAAACCAGACATCATGATTTATTTTCAAAATTCTTATGCTACAACTTTCCGTAGAGTTCCTGAAGTACAAATTAAGTAAACACTTGTTTTCTGAAGATAGTTTTACTTCGACTGCACTTAAATTGCATATTTTATTTTGTGCAAAACTTAGACACTCTTCGTACTGTGCACTTGATATTACAAAGCCCCAGTTCTTTTCAACTTCCTTGATTAATATATCATCATTCATCTTAATTGCTACCACATATGTTCCATTCACTTGTGGGACAAACACCCCCCTGAAAGCCACGAGGTTTTGTTTAGACACTAAAGGGATATTCAACTTTAACATTAAAATTTGATTATTCAAAGGCTCATAAGATATTTCAATGATTGAGAGGAGTCCAGAAAGGATATCGCTCTTACCATCTCCCGGAAACGCCAACCCATTCGGCAGTTTATCTTCGGCTTCATGCAACAGCGATACTAGCTCCGATATTTCAACTAATTGCATCATTTCGGACACCCCTTTTGTGTTCCCCAGTAGAATTTCAATAATAATATGTTGTTGATCTTTTAAATTATTTATTAGAGTTTGAAGTTGAAACCCAATTTCCATCAATTCTGATTCCAAGTATAATATATTCTGAATAGTACTAGTGAAATTCAAGTCATCCTGTACCATTTTTCTAATCGTGTTGAAATTGTTCATGATTTTTTTTAATTTTATCATCAACGTGATACATCGAACTATCAACAAATTTATACATGGCATCTAGTGTTCCAGTTTGATGAGTAATTGACGTTCTTAGAGACTCTTCATTTTTCCTAAGCCTGTCTATGTTTGTGCCAATCCTAACCCTGTCGTCAGAATCCATGCCTCCGACAGCCGTAATGATTCCCCTTTTGTTCCGATTTGGAAAAACGCTCTTTATAAACTCGCCTGAACTTTTACGTTAACTCAGCGCTGACCACAACTCGCTAGTAATTTGATTGCACCTGGTTTTTGAAATTCTTTGTGTTAGCAACTCACAGGTGAAATTGAAATTTTGCGCTGTTTTTTCTAAAGCCATAATACCATTTTCTAATTCATTTATAGGGACTCTTACCTCCAACGTATAGGTTCCCATTCTCAATAGTGGGTCATTTAACTGCTCCATGACCAATCCCCCATGAACTGGTACTAGTGTTACCAGCAAAACGACCCTGTAATCCAAAGAGAAGCACGTCTTTTAATGTATTGTCTATGTATTGCACGCGGTCATAATCTTGTCTTGGATTAAATTCTTTACTCACGTCTTTACCCTACTGTACCAATTGTCCTATAAAAATCTAAACCCACTCACACAAATCCACGCCTCAAACACTCTGGGTAGCGATCCCTTATTATTATCTTTCATTCCGGGTTGCGATCCCTTGACCACCCATTCTATTTCTTCTCATACTTTAATTTTGAATACTTTTCCATTTTGCTTTTTCCCATGTCATGTCATTTAGAGTTTTTTTTTTTATTTTAATTGAATATCAATAAAACATTATGATATTGTTCATTATTTTTAAGCCTTTATCGCGCTCTTCTTCCGGTGTCGAACATTAAGAATCTTTGTCTGGATTCTTTTGCCGATACTCTTCATACTTTCTTTTCAGCTTCAGTATCTTTTACAAGTCTTACATTTTCTCACTTTCTAATCTATATTTATTCCCACATTGATTTTTTTCTTTGTCACATTAAAATTTTCTTCTTCATATATATATTTTTTCCCCTGTATATAATAAATCTCTTTATTCCTTTACAAATGGATTGCTTGAATCTCATTGCCACATAACTTTTCTTCCGTCTTACTTCACAAATGGATTGCTTGAATCTCATTGTCATATTAATCTCCTTTCGTCTTACTTCATTTTAATTTGCTTATCATTTCCCCGTTTTATAATTACTTTATTACTTATTTTTACTTCATTGTCTATTTCATATCCTTTCGTTTTTTGTAATACTTGGTTTTCTGCCGGGGGTTATTTCTCCCAACACCGGACTTACTCTGCCGGGGGTTATTTCTCCCAACACCGGACTGATTTTTTCAGTTTTATTTACACTTTTTATTCTTCAGAACCTTTTTTTTTTTTTTTAAATTGTCAACCGGGGGTTATTTCTCCCAACACCGGATTAACATATTTCGGTTTCAATTAATTTGATGTCCCCTTTTCATCGATCGCCTCCAAAGAGTTGAACTGCTTAATTTAAATATTTTTTTTTTCATTCTAAACTATCGCTTATTTAGATACTTCATCACTCTGTCACTCATTTTATAATCATAATTATTTTGTTGCTATTCATAAGGGCTTAAAAAAATTTACACTCTGTATAAAATAGTGAAATTTTTCATAAATTCAATATCACTTTCTTGCTTGGTTTGGATTAAACCTCTTGTTTTTTTTTTTTTTTGCTCGTTATACTCTTTCCTTGGTTTAACTAATTTTGGAACTGTACCAAAATTAAATCCTAAAACTACCGATGAGCTAGGAGCTAGTACATAACGTGGAACTTGAATTTACTCGAAATATTTTCGGAGGCGATTATTGTGTATCTTCTCTAACTTCTTTCCGTTTTTTATAATAGTAGTTTGTTCACTTGGTAGATCGACGACCTCATAGGGTCCTCTCCATAGCGTTTGTAATTTTTGGCCTGTTCCTATTGGGACTGCCTTAACCAGTACCAACTCTCCCCACATCGGTTGCCATTCTTTAGATGTCTTATCGTATATTTCTTTCCGTTTTTGTTTCGATACTATTAGATTTTCTTTCGCAGTATCATGAAGCCTTTTAAAACTGGCTTTCATTTCGTAGATGTGATCCCCATAAGTCAATTCCATATCCTGTAGTTTATATACGGAATTTGGAATCCGAGCACTTCTTCCGTAAACTAACTCAAACGGTGTAAATCCCGTAGATGAGTTCATTGTTGTATTGTATTCGAACATAAAATAGGGAAGAAGTTGATCCCAAGAACCTGGATCACTTCCCACATACTGTCTAAGATATGTCTTTAGCTCTCTGTTTGATCGTTCAACTAAATTAGCTTGCAGATGATACGCAGAAGTTGTTATCTTCTTTATTTTTAATATTTTACAAACATTTTTCATTAAATTACTAACAAAATTTGCTCCTTGATCTGTAACTACTTCCATTGGTGTGCCAAATTTGCAAATGAAATTTTCTACAAAGGTTTTAGCTACAGTATAGCTTTCCTGATTTTCCATTGCCGCGACTGTAAGATATCTTGTTAAGTCATCTTGAATCACCAGACCGTATCTATTAAGATATCTTGTTAAGTCATCTTGAATCACCAGACCGTATCTATTCCCAGAGTTGGATTCGGGGAGTACGACAATATCCATAAAAATCTTTTGAAAGGGTTCAGACGAAGTTGTTGTAATTTTCATTGGAATTTTGTTCGCCATCCATATTTTATTCTTTTGGCACGATTCGCATTGTTTGACATAATTTTCTACGTCTTTCCTCATATTGTCCCACTGAAACATAGGGCTAATACGTTTCAGCATACGTTTACTTCCTACATGTCCTCCTAATGGACAATCATGAAACTCCTTTAAAACTGTTTCTCTATCCTCTGGTCTTACCCACATACGATCTTTATTCGGAGCATATAGGGTGAAAACTTTGTCAAATTTTTCTGCTATAAATTTTAAAACGTTTGCTTCTGGTGGAACTTGTAAATTTCTGAAAGCTATTATTTGAATATTTCTTGCTTCTTTCACGTATTCTGGGCAGTTTTGGAATGCATCCACCAGTCCTTCGAATAAGACTGCTGTATCTATTCCTGAACGTTTAGTACCATTTAAAATTAAACCCTATAACTTGCGGTTTGGTATTAAAAATATTCTACCGTTCAAATAGTCTTTCAGCCCATGAGGCAGGTCTACAAATTCACTCAGTTCTTTGTAAGCCGATCTACTATTGACGATCATGAAGGTAGCATCAACTTTGTCTACATCGTTTTTCTCTTTGGAAAAAATCAATCTCTTAAAATCAAGTAAATTATGATTCAAAGCTTCTGCAAAGTCATCGTAACTCAATCCCTTTGTTTCTTCGGGATAGTCATCGAAGCTAAAGTCAATGTTTTCCAACCCATCCATGTGTGGGTTCCAACTAGTTTCTTGCTTTCTTTTGAACAGAGTAAATCTACCTGACTCGTCGATGATTTGTTGGCTTTGATTTGCTTCATTAACTTGCTGCTGCTGTAGTTGTTGTTTTTCTTCCTCTCGTTTTTGTTTTCTAGTAATAACTGCAACACATGATACATCTGGATTAAGACGTGATAAAAAATCTGCAACAACATTATCTTTTCCTTGCTTATACCGTATGTCACATTCGAGACCTTGTAATTTTAGTCTCAATCTGGTTAGCGTTGGTGAAGTTTCCTTCAGCCGCCAAATCGAAACCAAAGGTCTGTGATCAGTATAAACTATGAATTTTTGATTGTATATGTAATGTTTGAATCTGTTTACCGCCCAAACGATGGCGAGCAGTTCTTTTTCAATTGTGTGATACTTAATTTCAGCACCTGTTAGCCCACGACTGGCGTACGCTAGAGGTTTATCTAAAGTTTTTTTATTTGATAATACCGCTCCAATTGCATAATCACTTGCATCCGTAGTTAGAACAAAAGTGTCCTTATAATTTGGCCTAACTAAAAGAGAATCCGATGTCAAAAAATCTCTCAATTTTTCAAACGCTTTCTGACATTCATCTGTCCAGACGAAACGTACGTTTTTCTTCAACAATTCGTTTAAAGGTTTTCTGATTTCTGCAATTTTTGGTATGAATTTGCAATAAAAATTTACCGTACCTAAGAATGATCGCACTCCCTTTACTGTTTTAGGAATAGGCATATTTCTTATAGCTGTTATGTTATCCTTCATTGGGCGTATGCCTTTTTCGTCAACTATGTGTCCTAAATAATTAATTTCGGTGCGCAGAACTTGACATTTGGTTGACTCAATTTTTAAATTATGTTTTCGTAACGCTTTCAGAACCCTTACTAATTCTCGGTTGTGTTCTTCAATTGTTCTACCATATACAATTATGTCATCCAAGTAAACAATAGCTTGAATGTCCCCAAGTTCATAAAGTACTGTGTTCATCAATCTTTGAAATGTTGATGGACTGTTCCTTAGCCCCATAGGCATTCTAGTGAATTCATAATGGCCTTTTGGGGTTGAAAATGCCGTTTTAGCTGCATCTTTTGGGTTAATAGGCACCTGATAAAAGCCTGATTTTAAATCCACTGTAGTAAAATATTTGCTATGTCCAAGGTTATCGAGAATTTCATCGATTAGTGGTATAGGATAAACAAAAGGTTTAGTAATCAAATTAAGTTCTCTGAAATCTATCACAATTCTATATTTCTTACTTCCGTCGGCATCTAAGTCTTTCTTTGGTATGCACAGTACTGGTGCATTCCATGGACTCGTACTAGGCCTTATTATACCTTGACGGTACATTTCATCAATTTCTTCGTTTATTAATTTCTTTGTACTTTCTGGGAATCTATATTGTCTTTTATTTATTGGTATATTAGTAGTTGTTTCTATATTGTGAATTGCTGCATCTGTAATGGTCAATTTATCTCCCTTTAAATAGAATACGTCACTGTATTCTGACATGATAGCCTTCATTACCGTATAATCATGTTGTTCTAAATGATTCATGTTAAGTGAGTCTATTACTTTAGAAATTCTTTCTACTCCTTTCAGTTCACTTAGGTTTCTACTCTCTACTAGACTATAGTCTTGTCTGAAATCTATATCTTCAGCATCAACTGCTTCCGTGTATAACTTCACATCATTGTTCGAGTAATCTGCACTCATTTGTTCATAAGTATCAAATTCTTGTTCCATCCTATTAAAATCATCTTGTTCATTTCCTACAGATATTCCTATGTGCTAATCTGTTAGATCGAAATATGTGTCCTCTAAACAATCAGTTTGACATTCTTTTTCGTTATTATTTTTAACTCCAATATATTCTTCAATGCATTCAGTTTGACATGATTTTTCATTTGATAATGTATATTTATGTTCAGAACGTTTCTGAAGCTCAGAATCTTTGCAATGCGGCTTTACCTTGCACTCAATTAACCGTCTGTTTTCATTAAATATATCAGTATATGTGCTTCCCATATTTAGCTCTTTGTTACACCCATTGTCATTTTCACATGGCTTGCGCAAAATAATTGAAGTAAACTGTTCGCTTATATATATTGTATATTGTTCTAAAAATTGAGCCCCAATGATTGCCGGGACACATAAATCTTTCATTATAAAAAATTTAACCATGTGACATGAATTCCCTATCAATAATCCTACTTTTACTGATCCTAATGTTTCTTCTTGAGTTAGATTAAACCCTGTTAGTAATACCTTATCTGTATAATCTACATTTTCCAATTCCATATTGATAACGGTATTCCATCTAATTAGATTATTGTACGCTCCTGTGTCTAGCATGTACCGTTCTGTTTTTCTCGGGTTATCGACCGTAGCAATGTTTAAAATTCGATACTTAACTTCTCGTGTGCTGGGATGTAAGTGTTAAACTTTTGCCATAAGTTAGTAGTACTTTGACACATTTTGCTCTGATAATTTTCCGTCACGCTTGCTGAAATATAATTGCATTCGGTCGTATCCCTCTGAATGCGTCTCTGTTCGTTATTTTCTATATGTCGGAGTGTTTGGACGCCATATTTGACACCCCCAGAATTCAGTTTTTTTGTTGGTTGTAGTTTCTTCCTTCATTGTATCCTCTATCGGTTGTATCCTGTCTAGGACATTGATTTTGATTTCTATCGTAATTGTTGTTTGGATAATAAGTGCCACCCCTATTTTCAGTGTATACTCTATTTTGATTAAACGCTTGATAGCTATGAGGTTGTGAAGGCTGATTGAAATTGCTTCTATTATAAGAACCATTAGACTGGTACCGATTGTTCGTATAACCATTTTGAAATCCGTTATCTCTAAAATTTTGCTGATTCAAGTTTCTAAAATTCCATGAATTATTATTGTTCCCTCTATAATGATTATTGCTTCCACGAAAATTATTATTGTAGTTATATTGCTGATTATTGTTTCCTCTAGAATAATTATTGTTAGTTCCACGGATGTTATTGTTGTAGTTCTGATGCTGATTATTGTTTCCTCTAGAATGATTATTATTAGGGTTTTGTCGTGTGCTGCCTACCTTTCTCGTAGGGTGAAGTCTGTTATGAAAGTCTTTCAGTTCTTCTTCATCGTCATATTCTTTTTGGAGCCACTCTAATAAATCTAGAAATGATTTTTCCCTCTGTGATTTTCCTGCAAACGCTAATGCTCGACTGTTCAGACCTGCTAAAAAGTGTCTTCTTAATGACGCTCCTGCAAAACATTCGTCATCGTTATCATGGTTTTTCAATTGGGTTGTTTGGTGGTAAAGTTTTGCAGCCCTACTTCTGTATTTTTCAAAACTTTCGGTATCTCCTTGAACTAAAGTTTCGATTTGTTTGATTAGAGATCCTATCGTCGATTCTCCATTGAAAGCGCTTTCTAAATTCGTTTTTACTTTCTCCCAGTTGTCGTCTTCTATTTCTGTGAGTCGCGTTAGCGCTTCTCCTCTTAGCTTTGTGTATACAACATTCACGAGCGGTGTCTGATCTTCTTTTTCTGGTATTTTTTCTGCGAAGTAGTCGATTAATATCAGAAATGGACGAAGTTGTTCGTGCTTCCCATGAAACTCCGGAATCGATTGCATAGCCATGACCATTGGAAATTCGTAAGGTGCTGGGTCTGCCATCATGAATTTTGGTTTCAACGTCCGATTGAAGTAGAAACTGTCTCTCGAAAATCGGTCTTTCAATTTCTCTATAACTACGCAAAAACTGGTTTCGTCTAAGTCTAAATCTTCAATTTGCTTTAGACTTATTTGGTTGATGGAAATATTATTTTCCACAAATTCTTCTTCTAGATCTTTGATATGATCTAGGAATTTACTTTCTATGTAGCTACCACTTTTTTCTTTTTCTACTTGCTTGAATGACGAAGTAAAAGGAAGATCCTCCCAAGCTTGTGATATCTCTAAAACAGATATGTCGTTCTGTTCGTATGCTGGAATGACAATTTCCAGACAATATTCCGAATTTCGGCGTTGTTTTCGTTCCTTTTCAGGGATTAAAACTGTTCTATTCAAAATTTTCAAAGATAATTCGACTTTTGTCTTAACGAACTCAAAGTCATCTGTTAATTTATTCCAATCTCTTGTCGGAATTTTATCTTCATATTTCTTTAGGATAGATTCAAACTCTTCTAAATGCTCTTCTAGCAACCGCCTCTTTGTATTAACTCCCGTTTGTGTTCTCGCCCTGTTTATGCTCTTGCAGAGGTTCTTATACTCCCTGTCAATATATTCTTTAATGTCTTCCAACCTAGTCATCTACTATATTTTTTCACTTTAATCTATCACTAGCGATCACACACATCTTACGAAAAGAAAAAAAAACAAAAAAAAATGGCTTGAGTTATTCACCACAGCTTGCCTACTTCCATGTTGCACGGTTGATTTCGTCCTTTATTGCTGGCGTTCCTAACACTTCCTAGTGTTTTTCCTGCTGTCACCATATGTAGCGGCGGCTGGGGCACTGGCTTTTTCCCTATTAATGTGATATTGCACTCGGCGTTTCACTAACAACTTCTTCCGATTTACTTGGTGTTTATTCACACATCAACCTACACTACTTATAACTACACTCTACCTTTACACCTTCCTTTTTTTTTCTTCGGTGGGACTCCGTGGTTTCTCCTCACCGGCTTGATCTCTACTCCACTGACTCAATTCAATTATCCAATTATATCCCTCTGGCCGCAGAACAGACCAGATAGCTCCTCAACCGCGGTCCAACTTTTTCTTTTATTTTGTAAACCTAAACATAAACTTTAAACAAAACATTGTTACCGTTGCGCATAAACCTAAACATTAACTTGACACACCTTGCTGCTCTGCTGCGCATGACTAAGGTCAATAACTGTTCACCTAATGTGTTGTTCTTGAACTTCTTGCGACTGTGTTGCTTGTCGCAGCTTATGTAAGTAAAAGGTTAGGTCATTGCAAGAAAGCTAAACAATTGTTGAACCGAGTTCCTCTAGCTGACCAACCTACTGAGATGTTTTTTTTTTGTTTCTTTTTTTTTTATTTATAATTTCTCTTCTACGTAATACTACAGGAATCGAAACGATTCTTTTGAATATAACTATCGATAAAGAAGTCAACGCTTGTGGTTTTTATCAATTTGACTTCAAGAAGTTTCAACGTAGAACTACTACGTCCTTCGGCAGACTTCTGAGAGTGTGTATAATGAAAATTTAAAATTGGAACATGTCCTAATTTTGTCCAGTTTCAAATGCTTATAATTCAGATAAAGGCTTCTTTCATTTCATTTATTTGCTTGAATACCACCTGTCGATTAGGAATAAATATTTGTTCTTTTTTATATACTTATAACCTTCTCTGTAATATGTGTAAACACCTGAGTATCGCCTTTTTCCATGGCAAAAAATATTCCTCGATTTCACACCATATTATACCTTCCTTTAAACCAGTAAAGTCCAATCTTTTTGGCTTCGCGGCCTCTTTTGCTTATTACAAACAGCTCCGCTGCCCCCGCCCTAAAACAGAAAGAGCTTCACGAAAGCCCCCAAAAAATTTTGTACTACGAGGTTGTGTTTGCCACATCTCGTCCTGAAAGTTTCATTTGATTCCGACAAGGTTGAAAAGCTCTCGCACAGAAATATTTAGGAACACAATTCAATCGCTTATCACATTTACTAAGGCCTTAGCGGACCCGCTAAACGACTCCCTTGTTTGTCGGCCGCGGACTCCCAGTTGTGCACCACTGCTCAACGCGATTTGTTAACATCGTCTAATTAAAAGTGATACAGTTGTTGATGCATAGTTTTAAATCGATTTTATTCATAACTTAAGAAACAACTATACTATTTCATTAATGAGATTAATCTAATCAGTTTTGATTCGTTAAATGTTTGCTTTTTTTCTTATCTTGAAGCGATTTTGAATGTTGTTCGCGCCAATTAATTTTATAGTAAGAGGAACTTTCAACTGAATATTGCTATATAAATATTCTATTTAGTATAAAATGCTTAACAAACATACCTATTAGCTAGCGTAAGGAGAAAAGCGAAGCACAAATGTACGTATAATGAATTTTAAAATGTGTTGAAATTGCAGCATTTTCTCAGTACCACTGCTCATGTTACAGAAAAGCCAGGGTTCCGTATTTGCGGGAGAATGAAATTTGTTCTTAACCGTTCCATAACTATTGTTGTCGCCTTGTGAGCGACGAATCTCTCGTCAATCCTTATAACAGTAACGTTGGCACGCATTTTGACCACATCCATCGTAAACCGTATCGCTAGAACCGCACACAATTATATCCGTTGTATCGGCGATACTGCAAGCAAATCACGACTCGAGACCTACTGCAATTGAAAGATTTTGCGTCAAATTAATTTTAATTCGCGTCTGAATATAACTTACTATCGCTGAAGGTGAAAATTATTGATCCAATGGTAAGTTTATAAACAAACGAATGCATCCTAATGTCAATTTCGATTCTGCTGTATAGCTAAACTAGAGCTACACTTTGGCATTACAACTGATTATTTTTGGTTTTCGCACCACACCAGCACTACTTTTTTTCATGCCCCGTATAGCACGCAAACGAAATCGAAAGCACCAACAACAGAACGAATGCTAGCGAATGCTTCAAGAAAAAGTTAGTTGGGTCATTGCTAGAGATGGGAAAAATGGTTCACTATAGTGAGCGGATCAGAGCGGCTCCGCTCACTAAGGTGAACTAGTTCTTTATAACAGCTCACTCGCTCTTTTCGTTCATACATAATTTTTGTTGACTATCAGTGTAGCTAATTATCAGACACCGCAAGCGAGAGGCATGTGAAAGCTTTACACCCGATTTGCCAGACGCAAGGCCGCGCGCAAAACTACAATAGAATTCCCAAAAACAAGCTGCCACCAAATGTCTGCTCTGCTATGCATAACCTGCATATCCCATCACCCACCCACCAGCCAACCGCAAGAGCTTGCAAAAAATCAACTTGTCTCAGTTCATACACAGGTACCTACACGGGTTGACTAACGCCGAGTACACACACGAATGGATGTGGAACAAAAAGAACGAAAGAACTGATTCACTGATTTCGATCTTTTAAAGAACTGACATTCTGATCAGCTCGGGAGCGGATTGTCTGAACAGATTCAAAAGATCAGTGAACCAGTTCTTTCGCTCTTTACGTTCCACTTTTGCCATCCTTTCGTCTGCGTTCTCGGCGTTAGCCAGCCCGTGTGCCTGTGTGTGAACTTTGGCAAGTAGATTTTATTTTTTATTCCCGCGGCTGGTGGATGATTATACATAGAAGAGCAGGCAGCCGATGGCAGCTTTTTTTTTTTGAAGTTTTATTGCAGCGTCGCGCGCCGCTTTGCGCTTGGGGGTGAAGCATTCATTTGGCTCTTGCTTGCGGTGTCTGATCAACAAAATCAGTTATCAGCTATTTGCTTGAAGTAAGAGGTGAGTTACCGCTCTTTAAAAAAGAACGATAGATCACTCACTCAATTTGAAGAACCAGCTCTTTAGATCAGTTCGTGAGCGGATTGCCCACCTCTAGTCATTGCTAGGGAATGGTATGGTAGCCTTCAAGCGTTACGAACATCTATTTCAGTACCGTTTGTCCCAAAACTACTTTTTCTGCTGTCACAGTTTGCTTCACTTTGCTTTGGAACACAATTAATGTACTAAATATCACTTACGATATCACATACCATGTGAAAACCTTAAGAAATTGCTCAAAACTGTCTGATATGCTATTAATAATTACAGTCAACATTTAGCCGGTTTCACATTCGTTGTTTTGCTTTCGTCTCGATTAGACGCAAATTGTTCATCTCCGTTTGAGTTTGCGAAATAACAATACACGAGTTATCGTACGGGTGTTTTTTGTCGATTAGTTCTTGTGCTGCGCGATAACAATAGCCGGTAGTTTATCGGCAGAAACATCTTCTGCACACTGGTAGGGGCAGGCTACCCCGCCAGTGATCCGATACGCAGCTGATATATCAGCAAGAATAATTCTCCCGCACCGCTGTTACCCCGCTAGCAGCACGGACCACCATACGATCGAGCGAGTGGAAGTCAACTACAAGTGGCATCTACAAGGTCGCGTGTAGGATACGGCCACTGTGTCACAACACGAAGCTGGATCGTCATTGTTTGTTCTGCGGAGACGCTCGATTAATCCTACTATCAGCCGTGAGGTCGTGACTTAGACGTTCGGTGAAGTATTCACTTTAGAATTTTTATCATTATTATTAATAGTATTATTATTATTGTTATTATTATAATTATTATTACTATTATTATTATTATTATTATTATTATTATTATTATTATTATTATTATTATTATTATTATTATTATTATTATTATTATTATTATTATTATTACTATTGTTATTAGTATTAGTATTACTGCCTTTTTTTTATTTTGATCCATTGTAGTTTGAAGAATTGTTTTTAAAATTTAATAGCAACTACTTGACCCCCCCCCACATTCGAATATTTATCGTTTGTGTGCGGTAGAGCGTAACGCTCCCGCAAAATGGACGACATGCAGGTGCAACTATTCCTGGATGTGGAAACAACTGGGGAAGAGATTGAGATCTCCCCCATCAATTCCCCTCTACCTTCCCCGCTACCTAGCCCCGTACCAAGGGTACCGGCAACACGGGTGAAAGCTTACCCAGATGCTTCGAAAGGTCCGTTCGTTGTTTACTTCAGGCCCATAAAGAAGCCTCTAAATATAATTCAAATCGGCAAGGACCTGGCAAAACAGCTTTCGGACGTAACCGAAATTTCAAAGGTTAGACCGAACAAACTGCGAGTTGTTGTGAGTAGCTTGAAGCAAGCAAACGCAATTGCTAGCTACGAGCTCTTCACGAGAGAGTACCGCGTGTACATCCCTGCCAAGGACGTGGAGATCGACGGTGTGGTTACCGAAGGAAGCCTCACGGTCGATGACATTTTGCGTCACGGGGTTGGCTGCTTCAAGAACCCCCTGATTCAAGATGTAAAGATACTGGATGTCAAGCAATTGCATTCAGTATCCATCGAAGAAGGGAAGAAGAAATTCTTCCCTTCGGATTCCTTCCGTGTAACATTCGCCGGATCCGCACTGCCGAACTACATCTCTTTGGACAGAGTTCGTCTGCCTGTACGCCTGTTCGTACCGCGGGTCATGCATTGCCAAAACTGCAAGCAGTTAGGTCATACAGCCACCTACTGCTGCAACAAGGCACGCTGCAGCAAGTGCGGAGGCAATCATGCTGAGACCGCTTGCAGTGAGGATACTGAAAAGTGTCTTTACTGCGAGGGAACTCGGCATGACCTTTCGGCGTGTCCCGCGTACAAACAGCGCGAGGAAAAAATAAAGCGTTCCCTCAAGGAACGATCAAAGCGCTCTTTCGCAGAAATGCTGAAGAGTGCTGAGCCACCCTCGACAGGAAACATCTTTTCCTTTTTGCCAACCGATGAGGGTACATCTGACGATCCCGTCGAAGGGTGTTCTTATGCCATGCCAGAAGGATCTAGGAAGAGGTCAACTCTCCTAATCTTTCTCGCAAAGGTCGCAAGATAACCCCTAGCGGAATGACCAATAAGCCAACACAAGAAGGAAGCGGTGAAGAAAAACCGAAGCAAGTACCTCCCGGTTTTAATTTTAAATCAAACCAGGAGTACCCACCGCTTCCTGGGGCACCAAAAACCCCTCGGGCACCCATTTCTCGATCAGAAGATAAAATAGAAACAGGGTTCATAAAATTTTCTGATATTGTGGACTGGATATTTAAAACATTCAACATACCAGATCCCCTACAAAATATTCTTCTTGCCCTTCTTCCTACAGTGAAAACCTTTTTGATGCAACTAGCAGCAACTTGACCCCTCATTTCAGCTATCATATCTTTCGATGACTAATACGGCGAAAGAGGTTAGCAATTTTATCACTGTATTACAGTGGAATTGCAGAAGTATCATCCCCAAATTCGATCTATTTTCTCATTTAATAAATACATACAATTGTGACGCATTTGCGCTCTGTGAAACCTTTCTCAATTCAAACGATCAACTCAATTTCCACGATTTTAACATTATTCGTCGAGATCGAGACTCACACGGTGGAGGGGTACTTTTAGGGATTAAAAAGTGCTATTCCTTCTTCCGAATCGACCTCCCCTCGATCTCGAATATTGAAGTCGTTGCCATTCAAACGAATATGAATGGAAAAGACCTATGCCTTGTTTCGTTATATATGCCTCCATCCGCGCGGATTGAACAGAAGCATCTCACTGATATAGCAGAGTTGCTTCCCGCGCCTTTTTTGATATTGGGAGATTTTAATTCTCACTGTTCGCTATGGGGGTCGCTGTACGACGACAACAGATCTTCTTCAATCTGTAACTTGATCGACGACTTCAATATGACAGTTTTGAATACTGGGGAAGCGACACGTGTACCTAATCCTCCAGCACGTGAAAGCGTGCTTGACCTATCCCTTTGCTCGACATCACTAGCGTTAGATTGCCGGTGGAAAGTAATCAACGATCCCCACGGTAGTGATCATCTTCCAATCGTTATATCAATTGCTAATGGTTCAACTCCCCCGAACCCAATCAATATTTCCTACGACCTTACACGTAATATTGGTTGGAAGTGTTATGAGTCTATTATAGCGCAATCTATCGAGACTCACGAGGAACTTCCTCCGGAGGAAGAATACGCGTTCTTAGCTGGCTTGATAATCGACGCCGCGACTCAAGCTCAGACGAAACCGATACCCGGGGTAACGATTAGACAGCGCCCTCCCAACAAATGGTGGGACAAAGAGTGCTCTGAGCTGTACGCGCGAAGGTCCGCGGCGTATAAGGACTACCGGGAGTACGGCACTGTCAACCTGCTTCGAAAGTACGAGGCACTGGGCAGGCAGATGAAGAGCTTAGTAAAGGCGAAAAAACGCGGGTACTGGCGGCGGTTCGTAAACGCGTTGTCCAGGGAAACAGCGATGAGCACTCTTTGGGATACCGCCAGGCGCATGCGGAACCGTGACGTTTCGAATGAAAGCGAGGAGTATTCAGAACGCTGGATACTCGATTTTGCCAAAAAGGTCTGTCCAGACTCTGTACCGGAACAGAAAACCTTTCGCGACGCGTTATTAGTAACTACGGAAGAGCCTCCATTTTCGAAGTTGGAATTTTCAATGGCTCTCCTGTCGTGCAACAATAAGGCTCCAGGGTTAGATAGAATAAAATTCAATCTGTTGAAGAATCTACCCGACTCTGCAAAAAGACGCTTGTTGAATTTGTTCAACAAGTTTCTTGAGCTAAATATTGTTCCGCATGACTGGAGGGAGGTAAAAGTCATTGCTATTCGGAAACCCGGGAAACCTGCCTCTGATCACAATTCATATAGGCCGATTGCGATGCTCTCTTGCCTTCGGAAATTAATGGAGAAAATGATCCTCTTACGGTTAGACAAATGGGTCGAAACAAACGGGTTACTTTCAGATACTCAATTTGGCTTTCGCCGGGGCAAAGGGACGAACGATTGCCTAGCGTTACTTTCTACTGAAATTCAACTAGCCTTTGCTCGAAAAGAGCAAATGGCTTCTGCGTTCATGGATATTAAGGGGGCTTTTGACTCTGTCTCTGTAGAAGTTTTAAGCGCGAAACTTCATTCGCAGGGACTTTCACCAAATTTGAATAACTTTTTGCTCAATTTGTTGTCAGAAAAGCATATGTATTTCTCACATGGCGATTCGACAACTTCCCGAATTAGTTACATGGGCCTCCCCCAGGGCTCATGTTCAAGTCCTCTCTTATATAATTTTTACGTCAATGACATCGATGAATGTCTTGCAAATTCATGCACGCTAAAGCAACTTGCAGACGATAGCGTTGTATCCATTACTGGTGGCAAGGCTAGCGATCTGCAAGGACCATTGCAAGATACCTTAGACAATTTGTCTGAATGGGCTCTTAAGCTGGGTATCGAATTCTCTTCGGAGAAAACTGAGCTGGTCGTTTTTTCTAGGAAGCATAACCCAGCTCAGCTGCAGCTCCTACTAACGGGTAAAACGATCTCTCAGGTTTTAGTCGCTAAATATCTCGGGGTCTGGTTCGACTCCAAATGCACCTGGGCTTGTCATATTAGGTATCTGACACAAAAATGCCAACAGAGGATTAATTTTCTTCGTACGATTACCGGAACTTGGTGGGGTGCTCACCCAGGAGACCTTCTAAGGTTATACCAAACAACGATATTGTCAGTTCTTGAGTACGGCTGTTTCTGCTTTCGCTCCGCCGCGAACACGCACATTATAAAATTAGAGAGAATACAATATCGTTGTTTGCGTATTGCCTTGGGTTGCATGCAGTCGACCCATACGATGAGTCTTGAAGTGTTAGCGGGTATTCTTCCGTTGAAACATCGTTTTTGGAATCTTTCTTACCGGTTGCTAATTCGATGCACAGTTATGAACCCATTAGTAATTGAAAATTTCGAGAGGTTGGTCGACCTTCAATCTCAATCCAGATTTATGACTTTATATTTTGACTATATGGCTCAAGATATTAATCCTTCTTCATACGATTCCTCCAATGTCGCACTTTTAGCTACTTCTAATAATGCTATATTCTTCGACACCACCATGAAACAAGACATTTCTGGTATCCCGGATCAATTGCGACCCCAAGAGATCCCTAATATTTTTTCCAATAAGTTTAAACATGTTAGTTATGATAAAAGGTTTTTCACTGACGGATCTAATCTAGATGAGTCCACTGGCTTCGGTGTTTTCCACGAAAATTTTACCGCCTCCTACAAACTCGATGCTCTTGCTTCCGTGTACGTCGCAGAACTTGCTGCTATTCAGTACTCTCTTGGAATCATCGAAACCCTACCCATAGACCACTACTTCATCTTCACAGATAGTCTCAGTGCCATTGAGGCTCTGCGATCAATGAAGCCTGTGAAGCACACCCCGTATTTCCTGGGGAAAATACGGCGGTTTTTAAGTGCTTTAACAGATAAAAATTACCGGGTTACCTTAGCGTGGGTCCCTTCTCATTGCTCGATTCCGGGTAACGAAAAGGCTGACTCTTTAGCTAAGGTGGGTGCTATTGACGGCGATATTTATGAAAGACCAATTGCTTATGATGAATTTTATAGCATTTTGCGTCAGAGAACACTCAACAGTTGGCAATCATCATGGAACTCAGATGAACTGGGACGGTGGCTACATTCCATTTTTCCTAAGGTATCGACGAAAGCATGGTTCAAGGGGTTGGATGTAGGTCGGGACTTCATTCGCGTGATGTCCAGACTTATGTCCAATCACTATACGTTAAACACGCATCTCTTTCGTATAGGGCTTGTAGACAGTAATCACTGCGTTTGTGGCGATGGCTACCATGACATCGAGCATGTTGTTTGGTCGTGTACCGAATACTGTGGTGTTAGGTCTGAGCTTATAGATTCCCTTCGGGCCCGAGGAAAACAACCGAACGTACCCGTTAGAGACATTCTGGGAAGCGGTGATCTCCAGTACATGACACAGCTATACGTGTTCATAAAACACGCTGGTATTAAAATATGAAACTCTTCTATCTATTTGTTAGATTACCATTCCCGCTACACGCTGAAAGAAGATGATACACTAAGCTGGAGACACTCAAACGAAGACTCGGCATCTTTATGTTCACGCAGACACCTCAGTCCAAACTGCTCAAATAGAACATCACTGCTTAGCCATGTACAAATAAATAAATCGTATAACTCAATATAGTTAAAATCAAAATTGTAACTCCCCTCCTCTCACCTTAAATCCCCACTAGCCCGTAGTCGGCCGCGAGAATAAAGAAAAGGCCTCCCTCTTTTCCCTGCTAATTTAGAATTAAAAAAAAAAATGTACTTGGCTCAGTTAAACATAAATTGTATCGTGCCGTGTCAAATAAACTATTTAAAAAAAAAAAATTTAGCCGGTTTGCCCGAATCAACATACGATAAGGGTAAACTGCCCATTTTTCGGGTGCCAGTGCCCAAAGTATGATGACAGTTCTACAAGGTATGCTATTCACGTCGATGCATTAGTATTAGTGATCGTTATGAACTTTTTCCAATTTTGTATGAAATTTGAAATGATTTTGCATTTTAAACTAAACTTATAAAACATACTTTCCTGAAAAGTTATAGAAATGATGTTGAAACATGTTTTATTTGTGGGGAATACACAAACATGCTGCGATTTAGGTAAAAAATGCTGTTTTTCATCAATTTGCCGGTAACCTTTTTGCACTTTTGGTTTTTTTATTGTAGTCTAATAGCGCTTCTAAATAGAGTCGCTTATGTTTCATACAGTAACAAAAGTCATGAGCTATGACAATGACTAAGATTATGCTCCAACTATTAGAAATATAGCATTTTTATATATTTTTCAGTTCGACATATTGTCGCAAGTTTTCACATTAAATCTAAATTAATATCAATTTCTATAGTGTTTCAACTGGAGATTCACTCTCCAACCAAAAAAATCAGATATAAAACAACATAAAACGAGAAATTTCCAAAAATGTTCTAAATTCCATACAAAACGCGAAATTTTTCATAACGAGATTTGTTTGTGTGCGTGGATAGACAAAAATGTAGCATACCTTGTAGAACTGTCATCATACTTGGGCCAGTGCCAGGTATGTTGGTAACGCGTCAAATGTATATGGTAGCTGACAGCGATGCCATTCCCGTGGGTCATTCGCGTTGACGGTGTTGCTGATATTTATTTGGTTTTTGCATGCAAAAAAGAAGGAAGGAAATATTTTTGCTTTTGTCATCACGCACATTTTGACAATTACATATGAGTTTTCACGTAGGTGCGAACAGCCTTCAAAATCTCTTTCAACGCGAATAACCCGAATTGGGTGTAGCATATTTTAGCTGTTAGTTTTCAGCTGTAGAGTCGAAGTTAGCGCCACCGCATACACGGTTAGGGTCAAAACCCATTAATGGGTAAAACTTTACCCAATTTTTTGATTACACGGTTGAATGAAGTTACCTAATTATGAGTACGAAAACTACCAGCTTTTGAGTTAAGTTGAAATTGGTAGCAAAAAATCCTATGATGGAATAATACGGCATACCTATCTGAGTGAAATATTCTAGGTTGTGTTCATTATGAAATTGGTAGTTTCCTTCTATTCCTTCCATCAAGAATTTTCGCTACTAGTGAAATTTTGTTTACCTAATTTTGAATGACATGACTTTAACAGCGCTTTTAAGAAAGAAACAGTGGTGAAATCACCAGTGTTTTTTTGTACGAGTACAAAAAGTTTTCGAGTAGAATTGGGTTTGCTTTGAAATACTCATAGTGAATGAAGCATCTTGAATGATTAGCGAATAGTAAGGTTTGTGATTTTTGAATTCGAAATTCTCCATAGTCTAATACAAATTCCGTTTCTTGTATTTATTGTGCGTCAAGAAGCCTAGCAGTAGCGAAACGTCAAAGTGAGAATCAAACCTAAACAAAAACAATTTACTCGATTTTTGTTCCGATGTAAATCTTGTTGGTTATGGTATTTACACAGACAAACAGACGTGCCACTCGATGACGATTTCATCGACCAGAAAAATAACGATAATTTTAAAATTTTGCTTAGTGGGCAATAATGCCGGTAGTGTTGCTATAAGCAAGCGTGCACATTCATTATCAACGACAAAAACCCATCAGTGATGCCGCGAACCAGTTCGAGCTCGAAGCATTATAATTTTCTATTAGGAATGTTAATTTTCGAGGGTCAAAACATTGACATTTTGAGCGCGTTGAAGCCCCACTAAATCATGTCTGATTAAGCTGAAAAAAAATTCTGGACGAGGGAAAAAAAAAATTTTTTTTCTAAGCCTAAAAGTCACACCTTCTATTCCCGTTCATTTTCGCATCCTCGCAAACTGCATACATTGCCCGCTTTACTAAAACTTAAAGTTTGAATTTATTTTTTAATGCATAGCACCATTTTCATTGCATCAAAGTGGTATTTTTCTGAAAGTACAGTTTATCAACAACAAGAAATTACGTTTGATTTTGAGATATACCAATTATTACTGGAGTAATGGCCGTTTCCCCGAAACGCTATTTTTTGCAGAGGCTTGCGGTGATTCTGATAGAAACTCAGCGGATCAACCGAAATCAAAAAACTCATATTATTTCATTAGTTTAGAAGTGTGCCGGGTCCTTGAACGATCGCTTTTATGAGTATTTTGTTTTCAGTGCAAACGGAAACGTTTTCCCAAAAAATGCACGTTTTGAGCGCAAAAAATTGCATTAAAATTTTTTTTGCGGCAAAATGTAACTGTATGTTTCAAAAAGCGATCGTTCAAGGACCGGCGAATTTTATAACGAAAATTAAAAAAAAAAGATGAAGTTTTCCCGCAGTCAGGATCACGGCAATGTCATTTTTCGGAGAAAACTATTCCGAGATAATCGCGTGTAAAGTTTCAAGTTTAGCTTATGCGGCCGTGGCCAGGCGCGTTGCAAATCGCTCTAACTTTCTTCCTATTGCTCAGATCTTTATGAAAATTTGTGGAAATGTTCTCAAGATGTTGTATTTGAAGATAATGTTATAAAAATTTTCCCGGTTTTTTGTAAACTAAAAAGGTATATAACCCCTAACAGCTTCCCTTCAGGCCGAAGGTAGGCAGCCGGCTGTTCCTGTTCGTGATGTCTTGGCGAACCGTGACCAACCCTACATGTCCCTTGTATACGTTTTCCTGAAATCCATCCATGCCCCAGTCCACACAAACGACAAGAACACGTTAAGACCCCGGATCCGGAACCAACAACTAGACCCGCACGATACTCTCAGGGCTCGAGAGAGACAACACAATATCTTGGCCAAGCAGCGGAACATACTGCATATGCTGCCTAAGTATGGCAATGGAAAACATCGAACAACAAACTAGTGCTGTTTATGAAAAACATTCTAATTTTAAATTAGAATTACTTTCAGCTCGTAGTTTGAAGGATGAAAATTTTGCTTTTAGTTATTAAGATACTTTAGGAAGTAAGACACCAGATATAATTGGCGCCGTGAAACATTAATTTATATTTGTGCCGTGTTAAATAAATGATAGATGAAGCGGAAAAAAGATTTCCATTTCACTTTGAAGTGTTAAGCTGCAACTTAGGCAAGTACTGCGAACTCAACAACAAATAACTTTACTTCATCGTGAATTTTTTACAGTGTTCACTCTGGTTTCATAATGCGTACAATTTTACTCATTTTGCATTTTTCAATTCACTCATTTTTTCCAGAGTCTATTTTTATAATAAGAGTCCCGCAAAGATGAAACCAAAGGAACCAAATTACTGTTAGACGAGGGTACCAATCGAGCAATGTAAATAAACAAGGTGATAATGTTCGGAGTGGATGAAAAGTGTTGTAATTAAGCAATTTACGAGACAGTTGCGATCAGCTGATTTCAGGCTGTTTTCAACTTATGATAGCTTTACGTATGTTCGATCGGTCGCAACTTGGATGCAATCCGGATCCAGAAGCGTGAAAAACAAATGTTATCCGATCGGTAGTTCAAGTATTGCGGGTGCGAAACCTAAATACAACAATGAAAAATCACTTTTAATATTATTGCCGACATTAAAAGATTTCGGTTTTGGTCGTGTCTTGGTTTTGCAGTTAGAAAAACAGCAACATTAACAACCGTACAAGCAGTGAAACGTCACTCGTGGATTGCCTTATTGAGCGCAATAAAGAATATGTGTTTTCCCGAAGTTGTACTTACACTTCATTTAAATTTAACAAAACATCACCGGTGTAATCTTTCAACAAGGTGTACCTTGTTAAGAATTTCAAAAAATGATATTCGCTTATGCATGGTGAAAAACAGAACGGTATTGTTCTTGGCAACTAACGGCACAAAAACTGTGATGCCGAAACGATAGGTTTTCTCTTTGCGCGACTCTATATACACTAGCGAACCTATACATTAGAGAAATGACAAGACACTCACCGTTAAGGCAACTGTCAACATCAAAACGGATAACGGCAATGCAAATTTATACAGCTCGCCCGTTTTGATGTTGACAGTTGCCTTAACGGTGAGTGTCTTGTCATTTCTCTAATATACACGCTGCTTTATTTTAACTCTAATTTGATTAGGATCTACTCAGTTTGGTATTCTTACGCAAAATGTCAAAAAGTGAGTTATCGGGTACTGGATAATTGAGTAACATTTACCCAAATTTTCATAACTACCATGTTTACTCAGTTTTGAGTTATTATCCATGATGTTTACTCACCCCTGAGTATATGTATATGTCAAAAGTTTTCAACAGCGATATTATCTGTTTCCGAAGAACAGTTGATGTCGCTTTTTATTCGTTTGCTAGCAGTAAGTATTTGATCTTTCATCAAATCAATAATTTCCTAATCAATTACATTTTACAAACAACATGTAACAATATTCCATAACAATTTCAGCCCAACATCATTATTGCAGAGGATTTGAAAACATAAAAAACATCTCTTCAAAATGAACAACCGCATGTTGTGTGTTCTGCGATGCCGTTTTAGGTCGGGCTTTTATTAGTGATAATGAACGGAAACATTTGTATCGATGTACAGTGCCAAATACATGCAATCGATACAATTTAAATCCTTCGCAGTTTTTGGTGACGGATGATGACGGATATTCTGGTGTGCTTACTGTACAAAAACATGAGCCACAGTTCACGGGCAACTGTGACCCGGTTGGTTGCCGCATTATATAAGGACACGTGAATGATTTAAAACTTTTATAATGTTTCGATGAAAAATAAATCTATGATTTTGATTGTTCTGAATTTATTTTATTTATTGAGTCAGATTTACAGAAATCATCAAATTTCCAAATTTAGGCAAACTGGGTAACTTGTACTCATTTTTGTTAATTCCTGGTTTGCATAAACAGAGTAGATTCTAATCAGTTTTTGACGTATGACGCCCTTACTCAGAAGTGAGTAACCGTAAAAGTACTCAAATTAGGGTACCTCCACTTTTTTCAAAAATGGGTCATATCTAACTCACTTTAGAGTAACAAATAATGAGCGTGTATAGGTTCGCTAATATACACAGAGACTCTGATTTTTTTGACAGCCGCATATGGTACACACGCTTACCGGGATCGATCTATACATTAGTAGAAACTTCTCAGAATCCCCTTAAAGCGTGAAACTTCAAATTTGATCTGGCTGTACCTACTGATCTTCGGATGACAAAGTATACCTGAAAATTGGCAGCATAGACCTTTCTATCTGCGCTAGTATTTAAGGTCAATTTTACTAATACAGCCGAAATCGAATCGTGTTCGTTAGTTGGATGAACTGACAACTGGGGAAATTTTTCAAAGGGGAGCGCCGATTGTTTATTTTCTTCCTGCTTTGAAAAGTTTTTCTAATTTCATTGCGGTAAAAAAATGTCAAAGAAAATGAACTTTGCTCATCTGTCTTGCTGCTGTAGTAAATATTTTATGTATTTGGTCATTACTTTTTCATACAAAAAACCCAACAAGAAGCCAAATGATAAAACGCAAGCACATCACACTACTTCTTGTTAAAAAAATGAAGGATCGCTACGCTGGATATTTCTGGTGAAGGTGTTGAAGAAATAAAAGAACAAACAACCGAACAATAAACCTCTAAATTACACACAAAATGTTGTAAATGTATAACATGTACTTTTCAAATTACATGATTGATTATGCAAGAAATGTCCAGCTAAGAGCAAGCCCACCAGTGGTTAAATTGAAGTTTCTAAAGCTAGTTTGGCAACTCTCACCATAACGCGGCAACCACACCGGGCGTTGCTATCTTGGTTTGGGAAATAACAATCCTCACCTCGGGTAGCAGCGAGTTATTAAATTTGGCAACGCGATAGCAACGAGCCGAACCGTTGCTATTTGATGAAATGTCAAGTTGTATTTTTTTTTTGTGCTCGATAGTAAATGTTCGTAATAATATTACGAAAATAAGAGTGTTTCGAATGCGGACATAGTTGGTCGGCCCGGAAGATGAAGCACTTTGCCTCGCTTGGTTGAACACGTCATGGGACACAAGTGTCGACGTGAACCAGTGAGCAACTCCATTTTTATTCTGATTGAACTGAAATTTTGCACAGGATGTTTTTTCGGGCTTTTATTCGCAAAGACATGAATATGACATTTTGTATGTTTTTTTTTGAAATTAGGGATGACCATTTTGGTTGGCACTCTAACCTACACAAAGAAAGGTCAAGTCCTTACAAGATTGGCCAACCCTGGGTAATATTTAAATAAACCTGGAAGATTTGAGCGAAACGGCTCGAAAGGATTACCGACTATTGCTGCTGACACTTTTGACGACATGTTAGTCCCAATTTTCCCGTTGCATCCATTTTCCTCCTCTACCACTGTTTCAATTTTCAAAAACGCTATCGAAAGCGGCGTCGGAAATGAAAATAAAAAACATTGTTAAAACGCTGGAAACGCACCTTCCTCGGCATGGCGGTCAATATTTGGCCATTTTTCAGGCTCAGAGCAGCCCCAAATCTTTTCAAATCCACGTATAAAAATATTTGTTCCGCGAAATCATTTTCTTCGTCACTAGAATCAACCAAATACTCAAGAACAATTTTTGCTTTCTGCTTTTTTTTTTTTTGAAAATTTGCAAATATCAATAGCAAACTATAGGTACCGAGACAGCACAAAATACAACTAATAACAGTTCGCCAGCTTTGAGTAGAATAGTCATCGGAGGCAACGTTGCTGGACTGTAAGTTTACGCTTATCACCCCAGCTTTTACGGGGCCGATTTACCCGGCGGGCGGTGTAGCACTGGGGTACTTTACCAGAAGGGGGTTAGATTGGGTGGAGTTAAAATTTAATTACGACAAATGAATAAATAACAAATAAATAAAATAAAACAAAATAAATAGAAAACATAAAAGGACGCGTTTTTTTGGTCCGCTAAAAAAAGAATCGCGACGGGAGCGTGAAGTGTGGTCCTCAGTGCGTGGGTGAGCGAAATAAATAAGAAACGCTGTGAGAAGTGCCGTGTTAGGGAAACCCGAACGGTGCGTGTGTCAATTTGGCAACGCGATAGCAACGTGCCGCATCGTTGCTATTTGATGAATAATGTTAAACTGTTGTTTGTTTTGTTGTGCTCGATAGTAAATGTTCGTAACAATATTATGAAAATAATGGGTGTTTCGAACATAATTGGTCAGCCCCGGAAGACGAAACGCTTTGCCTTGGTTAAACACGTCGTAGGACGCAAGCACAGACAGACGTCCAAGCAAGAACAAGATTGATCAAAATTTCCGTGTAAATTTTCAAAGTAAATTGCGCTATAAATCACTTGTACACTAGCACCGCCTGGTGACCTTATCGCCACAATACATTTTTTTTCGCTGGTGTACGAGGCTGGCGGTACTGGTAGCGCTATCTGATTACGGATCGCTACTACAAAAAACTTTACACAAGTTTGGAACTCAGCTTGGACGTCTGTCTGCGACGCAAGTATCGGCGTGAACTAGTCTATTTTAATTTCGATTGAGCTGAAATTTTACACAGGGTGTTTTTTCGGGCGGGTAAACATATATAGTTTTTTTTTTTAATTCGAGATGACCATTTTGGTTGGCACTCTAATCTACACGAAGCATAAAGCTCAAGTCCCCGCAAGATTGGTCAACCATGTCATCATTTCAATAAATCTGGAAGGTTTGAGTGAATTGCTCGGGAGTATTACCGACTATTGCTGCTGACTCTTTTGAAGGCATGTTAGTCTCAGTTTTCCGTTGCGTCCGGTTGTTGAATAAAAAACCATTTTTCGCATCTACAGCTGTATTAATCTTCGAAAACAACGTAAAACGAATTCGAAAGCGGCGTCGGAAATAATCATCGGTATAGACCGGTGTTTCCGAAAAAAAAAACATTGTTAAAACGCTGGATGGCAAACTTCCTCAGCAAAGCGGTCACTATTTTACCGTTTTCCAGGCTGAGAGCCACCCCCGAATCTATCCAAAAATCCTTTTCATACTCGCGTATAAAAAGATTTGTTTCGCGAAATCATTTTCTTCGGCACTAGAATCAACCAAATACTCGATAACAATTTCCGCGTTCTACATTTAAATTTTGTTTGGCTGCAAATTTGCAAATATTAACATCAAATTGTAGGATTCGAGACAGCACAAAGTACAAAATACAATTAATGACAGTTCGCCAATTTTGAGTATAATAGTACTTGAAGGCAACGTTGCGAAACGTTCCACGGTCTAACACAATTACTTTAATTAAACATACAAGAATTAAAAAAATCCATGCACGCACAAACGAAGAAACCTGCAACAGAATTGTGTTATCGATAATTTGGGAGAACGGAAACAAAGTTAAAACAGAGTTGCTTGAAATAAAGGGGATATTTTATGAAGCAGAAAGAACGCAGATCATTTCGGAAACAATTGACGGACAGATAAATTGGTTATTACTAGATGCGCAGAATTTCTGGGAAATACGACACACACAAACATTTTGCTAATGCTAGCTAGTGACGGTCTTAGAAATTAGCAACTGCCGGCGTCAAAAAGAAATAGATGAATTGGTAATCCCCAATAGCAACGACCGGTGCGAACATCGGCTGCTATCCAAAATAGCAACGGCCAGCGTTGTGAAAATAGCAACTCAAATGGCAACTCACCGGTGCGCTTGCTCTAATAACGCTGAGACACAAACTTATCAATGCTGAATTGATTAAGCGTAATAATTAAACTAGAGAGAGACTGTGTTATAAAGAGATACACAAAGAGAAAAGCAGTAAATATGGCAATCCTTTGCTAATATTTTATTTTGAACAATTCTGGCAACCACATTTATTTTCGCATGACTTTTCATACGCACTAGAAAGTGTAATGAAATTTCGAAACTTTGTAAGGATATATTACTGAGTTTCAGTGCTTGTTCATACAATTATAACAATTTACAATGCATCACTCATAACATGAGCATGACGAACACATTTTTCGTTGGAACCATAATTGCACGTGATTCACAGAATTTAAACTGATCGCAACACACATTCTGTACGAAAAGTAACACGCATGTGTTTGTTTACTTTGCACACTTGGAACTTCGATTTGACGGTTCACTTGGAGTTTTCGACCTCACTCTTTGCGTATCTGTTCATAACACCGTCTATAAATTAAACATGTTTACAAAATTGTTTTGAACAAAATTATTTTAGTAATATTTTTTTCACTTTCGGACCCCTGAAATGGATTTGAATGACGTTGAATTCTGACATTTGCGCTTTTTTAACTTAAGCGTAATACGCGAACTCGAAAACTCTACTCGGTTTTCTTAAACATTGAAACTGGGCATTTCCTTGCTCAAACATTTTCTAGTGGTAACAAGTTGTACTGCTTAAAATCATGGCTCAGCATATCCTCAATTGGTTTCACGGCATAGTTACTAGCGCCGTCCTTCAGCAGCCGAAGTGCCGCTCAGCTGCCATGGTACGCGGGTACTACGACATTGGCGGCACATTTGTTTGTCGCGTTCGCTACAACCACAGCAATGAAACCGATGAAAAGTGTGCTCCAAAATCGATTTTCATTATATCACCTTCATTAAGCCTATATTTGATAAACACTCAAGTCACTAGTTGCGCAAACGAAACAAAACGGCAACGGCGATAACGACTTTAAATAGCCTTTAACTATGAAAATATCGATTTATACTATCCTGCATTCGAATACGCTGTCGAATATATTAAAACTTTAAAATTGTCCGATGGAACTCTAATTTTAAAATCGAGAAACAAAACCAGATTCCTAGGTTTCATTGTGGCTATTGAATCGTTTCGACATATTTTCCGCATCTTCTGCGAAGAAAATTCAGTCGTTGATTCTGTATTCACATATAGATTCAGTCAAGACCATTTGGAGATGTTTTTCGGAGCAATACGTGCTAAAGGTGGATCAAATAATAATCCAAATACTGCTCAGTTTAAAGCAGCATATAAACGCTTGTTGAGAGTAAACGACGTTATATGCTCATCAGAAAATAATTGCACGGATTTCCATCGAACCACATTGTTACCCGTCGAAACCAACCAATCGAACAAAAATAGACAACAACCTACATATTAGAGATGGTCGGGTATGGGAAATTTGTTACCCGTACCCGACCCGTACCCGGCTCATCGAGAATTTTCAAACCCGTACCCGACCCGAACCCGAAGTCAGGTTTGTTTAAAATACCCGTACCCGACTCGAACCCGAAAAATTTTTTTTTCAGCTACCCGTACCCGATCCGTACCCGAAAGGAAAATGCCCTGAAAATTGCCGGTACCCGACCCGTACCCGACCCGTTTAGGATAGATTTTTATTTTTTTTTAATTTTTTTTTAAATACCTGGTTACCTCGCACATTTCATGCACTAATTGTCATATGTGGTTTCTCGAGATGATGGCCAGAGTAAGGCTAGAACTGAGTGTTCATGCGAACGAATGTTAATGAACCCAGAGTTCCAGGCGATGTATTGATTCACCTATAATCCAGCGTAGCATCTGTCACTGAGTACGTCCGCTCGTCTGCTGTAGAAAAATTTGACCATTTTATAACGCAGCGAAATATCTATTCATAACTGTGTACGGAGAATTCGGGCTCCATTTTTCCTGTTAGTTACCTCATAATAAAATTGATCAGGGGTTTCAATTATTTATTTTGTATGCATACGTATGATTCATATGAACTGTTGAAATTTTTATTTTGTTTACGAGAGATTATTAAAAATTCAATAGAATTTTTTTGAAAGATTCATTCAACATTCAAACGTGATGAAGTGTATAGTTCGAAATTGTTACCAAACGATTTTTTTTTTGATTTTTTTTTGATACCCGAGTAATAATTACAAAAGCGTCGCTTCATAAAACAAAAGTTGGTTAAGCAATTTCTCAAATTTCAAAAGAAAGCCGGCTTCAACCGTAAATCCAGAAAGCTCAAGTTCAATAACCGAAATGCGCTGGCAGGATTATTACTGAAAGTTTATGAAATTTATTATTTCACGTAAAAATAAACCAAAATATTTTGTATAATCACACTAAATACAAAAAGTGCTTGCGTTGAATATTTTTTCAAGTAAGACAATACTTTCAAGTTATTACAATACCTGCTACTAAAAGATGCTTTTTTTTTCTACTGGTTCAAATTGACAGCTCATTCTGGTTCATTTGACACTCCCATAGCTCGTATCCGTTTCTCCCTCCGAGACCAAAACTATGCTAAAACACCGAGGCTTGGCAAGTTAATAATTAAATTCTCATAATGCACGGAAATCGAGTTACCCGTACCCGACGAGTTGAGAATTTTCCAAACCCGTACCCGACCCGAACCCGAAGCCTTGGTTTTTATATTACCCGTACCCGACCCGAACCCGAGAAATATTTTTTGGCGTTGCCCGAAACCCGACCCGAACCCGTCGGGTACGGGTATCGGGTAAAAATACCCGTACCCGACCATCTGTACTACATATGACCGCAGTAACGATGCACCCTTAAGGTTTAAACACAATTGATACGTTGCGGCTGCGTTTGCGGCAATTTGACAGTTAGCCCATACATTTTCTGTCAAATTAACGTCAACGCAACGCAAACGTATCCATTGTGCTTGGGCCTTTAGATAGACAAGGAGCAAATTTAAATTCAACCGTCGACCATCACAGATATTTCACTGACATTCTAGTGAATGATAAAATAACTGAAAAGACAATAACCATACAGAAAAAATTACAAACGGACATCAAATGTAGAGAATGTCAACGTTTGGTCAGGATGAATTTAAATTCGGTTATGGTTACTTGCAAACATGCAGAAATTGAATTCAAGGTAAAACTTATCAAATAGAGTTTAAAACGCGATTTAATAATGCATTTCTTCATGTTTCAGGAGTTGGTAAAGGATGAACGAAATGTAAATATCGGAAAACATTTCACTGTATTAATTACCAACACGTTAAGCTACGTAGAAGCATCAGTATTCGAAAATTTAACCTGCACTGAGCAACATGAATGTAATGTTGTCGACCAAATTATTCGCACTTATCTAAACATGCGCTGTAAAGAATATGCCAAAGAAATAATGCCTTTTAAGGAAACGAACCGACCGAAACTCACAAAGCTAATACCTTTAAACAGTAAGCTTAAATAAAAAAATACATTTTAAAATTATTAGGCACGGAAATTACTTAGTAATTACATACCAATAAATTCTCAAACAATCTACGTCCCACCTAGTGGTGGGAAATATCGCCCAAAACTAACATCGAGAACAATCGATAATTCCGGCGATAAGTATCGATAATTTGACAGCTAACGTTTGCGGTAAAAAAATTTTTTTTTCAGATGGTGTTGGAAAAAAAACTATGACAGATAATTCAGTTGGATAAATTTCCCATGGAAGGTTATCTATCTATGTTAGCTTCCTCACAAAAAATATTACGTCCTTACGTGCAGCCTTCCGGCAGTTAACCGGAACATTCGCCATGGCGGACGAAAACATGCGTGTAGCCGTGTTTTAAGCTCTTTCTTCGTTTTTTTTTATTAATTCCTCCTCCGTTTTCGCGACAAAATCGTTGGAATAGATCTTGCGTTTCAAGTTTGTCCAGAAATTCTCGATGGGAAGCAGGTGGGGGACATTGGGCGGATTCGCCGACTTCGGTACCACATGGATATTCAGCCGCTCCATCTCCTCCAACGATCGCTTCGAGTAGTTGGCCGACGTCAAATCTGGCCAGAATGGTATTTATGGTATTTCTTAATGAACGACGCAACTTTCGTCAGGCACTTCGTACTATAAATTTCCCTGTTCACGGCCAGCCCGGAGCGAAAGAGAGCAACTTTGACATCCCTTTCTCACTGATTGTCAGCCAAAGCCGCACCTTCTTGGGGAACTTGGTCTGTGAAATAAACTTTACCTCGGTGCTCACTTCCTTCGTGGGGGTGGTACAATATGAAGAGCCCAGCTAGTCGTTGCCATCCAGGGTGAGATAGGTCTAGTTGTCCAATACCACTGCCGCGTCGCGATTCGCCGGGAAAATCGACTTGACCATCTTATTCAACCGCTGTTGCTGCGTCATTGCCTGCAGCTCCGAAACCAGTGGACGGGACTACCGCTTCCTGCATGTATGTCCATGTTCTCCACACTGTTTTAGAGCATGCACCAACCTCTCGGCCAAGTGCACGCAGCGATTTAGCCACTTTTCCCTCGGTCTTCCTCTTCAGCATCCTTTGGAGCTTCTTGTCGCTCAGGGTCGTTTGCCGTCCGGAACCGGGCTTTCTTTCGATGCTCCGATCGTTGTCCAATAGTGTCAAGATGTTGTAGATGCCAGAACCGGCATACCCGGCGTCCACAAAGTGCCGCACGATGCCCGTTTTTGACGCGGCGGGGTACCGTTCTTTGAACGCGCACACTTCTGAACGGAGTAGCTTCACTTTTTTCGCCATCACAGTTAGAGTTTGACTGATAGAGCTGTAAATTTTTTTTTTGCTTACTCATGGGTTATGATGATGCATGAGTAGTTTTGTCAGTGCGATTAAAGGTAAACCCATGAAAAATCGGCAATTTTTGTCCATTTTTTTACCGCAAACGTTATTCGACAAATGCAATTTTGCTATATAAATTTGTTAAAAACAGAGACAGAGATGGCCCAAATAGAATGGATACGTTTGCGTTGCGTTGACGTCAATGTGACAGTAAATGTATGGGCTAACTGTCAAATTGCCGCAAACGCAACCGCAACGTATCCATTGTTTTAAGGCCTTGAATGACAAATCTTACGATACTGCGAACGAAAATTCAAACAACCGGACGAGTTAAACAGTTTTACGGAGTAGTTTCAAGCCGAAGTTCGGTTTGAAGGTTGTATAACAAGGGAAATAATTGAAGCAGGCAAAATTCTGTCAATTTTTAAATGGCCAAAACTTCACGAAAAATGAATCGATTCTGACAAAACAGGTTTCATTTTACTGGAAAACTGTCCTAGTTTCCTAGTATTACTTGAGAACTGGACGTGACCAAGGGTCACTGGAAATGTTTCGGATTTCCGGAGTTGACACACACTCCGGAATCGAGGTATGAATCGAGGTATGAATTTATTATGTATGGGTGTTGGTTTTGGCGGTTTTTTCCCTGTTGGGTACTAATTTTCTTTGAGCTTGCAGCACTCTAGCAGAATTCAATCGAACATTGTGGGTGTGTAGGTCTTATTAAACCAAGCAACTTTGCAAGCTTGCGTTTGAAAATTTATCTGAATTAACATTTAAAAAGGTCAGCTTATTTTCACGCGGATTTGCTCTAAAAGGTTATCTATGCAGATTTTCAAATTAACGTGGTTTTTTACGCGAATTTTTGAATTAAAGCGGTTTATCAAGCGGATTATTGAATTAACATGGTTTTTTCACGAGGCATGTATCCCCCGCGTAAGAAAACCTAACTGTATTTGAACCTTTTTCTTATGAATCAATATATCTTAGTAAAAATTATCTGAACTTTCCTTCAAAAATATAAAAAAATGAGTTAAAGATCCTGCTCTGAAAAAAATATAATTTTAAAAACAAAAAAAGATTTTAGAAAATATCGGTGATCTCAGATTTTTTTAAATGAAGTATTTTAGATGGACAATTTAGTTGCCTAAAACGTTCTATGCGTTGCAAGAATGTACACTTTGACACACACTCTTGAAATCCGAAACATTTTCGGTGTAGTTTGGTCACAGTTCCCAAGTAATACCTACTAATATAATACTGTTTTCCAGTGAAATGAAACCAGTTATCAAAATTGATCCATTTTTCGTAAAGTTCTGGCCATTTAAAATTCGAGAGAATTTTATTTATCTCAGTTATTTTGTCTACCCCCTGTATAAATCAGGATACTTTTTTGGCGCAACAATTTCGTTGATTTGGATTCTTAGTGGAACTAAAAATTGTTTGTTGGGTAACAGATACTTAAAACTTAAACATTTCCAAGCTAAACTAAACAATTACCAGAGAATTATCAATAGACTACCGCTATGCATGTCCATCATATTATAAGAGTTGGCAAGCCAAAAAAAATACATTTTATTACAATTTCGTATCATTGCTTTTTATGAGATGGTGCAAAAAGTTTGGATTTTTTTAAAGTTCTCCAGTACTAAGTTGTCGAATTCATCTGTTCTTAGGAAACTGAAAACTATAAATACCTTTTTAGTTACCATTATTTCTCAGAAACTCAGTGACACCCGGGGCGAACCTTTACACCACCCGCAACAATGCTAAATCTTGTCGAATAGCAGCACCCAACAAATACCTAGCGGCAAAAGCAACTCCTGGGGTAGGGTAGGAGAGGTCTCCTTCTTTTGGGTCTCCTCCAGTAATCAGCCGCACTTACTATAGTCACTGTATACTTTACTAGTCTGGTGGACTGGATTTCGGGAACCAGTGTGAACTGTCAAAACGGGAACCAGTCGATAGTGCGTCGATTTTCGCATTTGAAGTATTGTAATCGTGCCGTAAAAAGATACAGAATAAATTAGACTCAATAATTGAACTTTTTGTGACAATTGCTATTTTTTTGAGAATAGTTATTATGATGAATTAATGATATCACAATAATGTTAAATTTATAAATGTGAGAAAATCACAAGGAATATTTTCTTTCGTCGCATCAATAACGTGTTCTTTTTATAATTAATTGTTTATTGGTAACATTATACTGCCATAGGTTTGCTGTCTTGTCGCTTTACACGCTGTACGGGAAATGCTCAATCGAAACAAAATGATTGTTTTTATAATTTTCTCTTTCAACGAATAAATGAATTATCAGGTAACTCGCAAAATTTTAGCCATTTTCCTCTGATCTCCACATTCTTTGGAAACCGGAGTAAACTTGTTTGTTTCTTTGTCCTTCGCCAATTGCTGTTAAATTTGTTATAAACGCACTTCATTTTCACATCAAATGTTTACTTTCAAAGAAGTCATATGCAACATGAATTATATCCAGTGGTGTCAGGATTTTAAGGTGAAAAAGTGGGTTGCCAGTTGCATGGTTCCCCACTCCGCCAGACTAGTAAAATACAGTGACTATAGCACTGACTTGTGCTCACCCTTATAATATCGATAATTATCGTTAACGTCAAAAAATTAACGATAATATCGATGACCTGCATTTACCGATATTATCTATAAGCATCGATAAGTTTCCCATCACTAGTCCCACCGAGCACTGTCTCAACCTGCGGTCAACGTTAGTTAGAACACTCGGCCCGATGATGAGGGTAAAAACTCTGCTAGCGAAAGCGACCATCGCTTACCTAAAAAAATCGTCCTTGGCCAGGGAGACTACGGTCTAAAAAGTTTTCGAAAAATTGGGCTCTATAAAGTTCTATCCGTTCACATTAATATCACACGTTTGTTCCGGGGAAGAATTGCGAGCTTGTTTACTCTAACCACACTGGTAGGGTACTGTTCGAGGGCTTCCAATCATTCACACTGAATATTTAAAATCAGTGCCAAAATGCAATTCTCAGTAGTAGAAAGTAGTGGTTCGGATCAGCGTCGGCGATAATCTTCATGCGTTCCTTTAGAGAATCCGGATCGGCAGGATTGACAGTGGCTGGTTACCATATGCTGCAGTCCGGGCTGGTGTACAGTCTGATGTTGCGAGCTAACTGAAAATGCGACTGCTTCATACACTGCTGTCTTACGAATTCTGCTAATTCATTCCTTCCAATGCTAGGGATCCAATGAGAAGGCAATTCTTCTCAATTTAACTTTTTCGAGCCACGTTCTCTGTTATCTTATCAGCTTCAGGTGACCACCGTAATTTGTTGGATAAAAAAGCGACGAAAATATATGGCTCACTACTGAATATTTTTAGTACGGTAAACAAAACTTGAAAGGCTTGATTTTTCCAGGGGTATGACATTCAATGAATATCCTGTATCCAATATTTTAATGCAACATGGCGTCATCTGTTTACTAAGCAAGTTGTGTTTGTCAACATTGAGAAATATTATTACAAATTTAAAATGCGTTGCTTCATTTCAACGCATCTTAAATTAAAATGCGTTGCTTCATTTCAAGGTGGTCCCCGTGGTTCTGTGGTGTGCGATGTCGGTCGGCTAGCTCTCCTACACGGTTGTGATATCAGGTTCGATTCCCGATCAGGTCGAGGATCTTTTCGAGCTGGAAATTTTCTCGACTCAGCACTGGGGCACGGTGTATCGTTGTACTTATCCTACACATGCAAAATGTGCCAAAAACAATATCGATAACGAATTCTCTCAACTAATCTAGTTGATCGAAACCGCATTAGCCCCCCAGGCTAGCGTGCGATATTGTTTTTGCTTCATTTCAAATTGTTTAAGTGATTTACATAGATCTGTACTACATGGAGGTGTTTCGGCACACCGGTATGATTATAAAACCTATAGCGTTTTTTAAATACATTATCAAATATCTGATATTTTCAACAGATTCCCACGAGATGCAAATAAATTTCGTACGTGGTGCGACGCGATTTCTTCTTTTTCTCCAGGTTTTGAAGAAATCAAGCGAGAAAATGCACGAATCTGCGCCTTACATTTTATTTACCATGGGATTACCAGCTTGTGAACAGTAAGCGCATGTTGAAGCCTGATTCGGTGCCTAGCATTTTCCAAGTGAAAAACGACAGCGATATAAATACCAAACGGATTCCGTTTGTTCAACTTCAGAATATGGACTCCGTGCGAGAAACTCCTCTGCGTATTCAAAGCCCCATTGATTTATCCAGTTCTGGCGGTCATACGAAGTCTCATGACAGAAGTCCCCTTTCCCCCGATTCGATTCCTTTGATGCAGAATAGTAGCACTGGCGCCGAGGTTATTGACGCCGTAGAATTATTTCCAGTGTCTTCTAAAGCACCTACGGATAAGTCTAAACGGAAAAAAATCAACATGCTGAACGGAATACTGGCTCTCCTTTATAAATTTAACGCCCCACGGAATCAAGGGACGGTGGATGACTAGAACTCTAGCCACAAAAACCTCCGTATCTCATTAGAGTAAATAACGCTAACTAAAAGTTAAGAATAGTTTTATTCAAGTTCATAATATAATTAAGTTATCATAGTGTTAAATTAGTATACTAATGTACTTTGAAACCTTTGAACTTTATCCATGCGAAGTTCAATGAGTATTTCTCTTCTTCTTGGAAATGATGAGTTTAGTGCAATAGTTTTAGAATTAGTTGCAATAGTTTTAAAATTCCTAATAAACATAGAGTATTGTTTTGTATAGATTTTTTAAAATTTCTATTATCTATCAATTTCTAAAAGCATACGCCACACAGAACATCAAGCTCAGATTACTTCACAGCATAATGCAATACGAGCACTTCCAAAATTGCAAAAGCAATTGAAGAAAAGCCGAACGAGATGTAATCGACTCAAAATGAAAAATTTCCGGCTCAGACAGAAGATAAAAAGTTTTGAGCAATTAGTTAATGAATTGAAACAACGTAATCTTCTTTCTACAAATGGTCAATTGGTTTTAGATAAGATAAGATTGGGTTGATTAGATTATTAACATTAATTTACCGTTAATATAGAATTTAAGTAATACTGACGAACTTATAAACGAGCATCAACGTGGCTCGAAGAATACCGTATATTCGGAGGCGATGAGGAATTTCGCGACTACGCTTCATTTCTATAGTGCTAAGGCATACCGATTTATCAGAAAAACCTTCAAAAATAACCTGCCAAGCGAGCGTACCATTGTGCGTTGGTATTCGGCTATCGATGGGGAACCTGGTGTGACGGAGAACCTCTTACAATACTAGCTACCAAGGCAGAAGAGAAGAGCCCAGGGGAGAACGCTCCTAGTAAGCCTCACCATGGACGAAATTGCTATAAGAAGGCAAGTGGCATGGAATCCCCATAAGCGTAAATGGGATGGAGTTATCGAACACCCATTCGTCGTTAACGGTGACAAACTCAAACCGGCCAAGGAAGCTCTTGTGTTTGTTGTAACAGCAATTGAGGAAACATGGGAAATCCCTGTTGGTTATTTTTTCATCAATGGACTCAATTCTTCGGAAAAGAAACGTATAGTCGAATACGTTCTGTCTGCCTTACAGGAAGTGGAGACCAACGTTATCGGACTTACGTTTGATGGAACTTACACAAACATTGCAACGGCAAATGCTTTGGGTTGCAATCTAGTGATTAACAACAATCCACTGGTTACGAGTTTCAAGCATCCTACAGCATCACATCAAGTATACGTCATCATGGACGCTTGCCACAAACTATTAATGGTGTGGTAAAGTGGAAATATTTAAAAGAACTCTTCGAGATCCAGTGTGCCACTGGGAAAGCTATCGTGAAAAAGTTATCGTACGATCATATAAACTTTTCAAGTCAGAAGATGAAGGTTCTTTTAGCGGTGCAAGTTTTAAGCCAATCTATAGCGGACGCACTAGAGCTCATGCGCAATGATGATAGATTTGCAGGAGTAGGTCCGACGATTGAATTCATATCCCTAGTTAATGATCTCTTCGATTTGTTCAACAGCAAGGACCCCTCCGAAAGCGGGTTTAAGAAACCATGGTGCAAGGGAAATTTCGATGAGTTCGAACTAGCGTTAGAATACGCCAAGCGCTATATGCTTGGCATTCGTTTGACCAATGGAGAATCGGTATACAACTCCATCTACAAAACAGGATTTTTGGGAATGGTTGTCAACATCCAAAGCTTCTGCGAGTTATATATGGAATATGTAGAAAAGAAGGGTCTCCTGGAATTCATACCTACCTACTGTTTTTCACAAGATCATGTAGAAACATATTTTGCTGCTATAAGAGCCATGGGTGGATCGAACAATAACCCAAATGTTGTTCAATTCAAAGCTGCGTTTAAAGAACTGCTTACTAAAAACAGTGTTATGGGATCGTCGAAAATGAACTGTCCTGTTCTTGACGACACTCACATTCAAGCGTTGCGAACGAGTAATTCAAACCTAGATTCGAAGATTCCGAAATGTAGTCTTGCCAGCAGTGTTCCAGACAAAGATTTGAATTGTGCCACCAAGGAAATGTTATTAGACCCTTCCTTACTGAATAATATTGTCGATGATACTATTGCAACTGCTGTTATGAGACAGGAAGCGTTGCGTGTTCAAAAGATTGTCGAAAAGAGCATGAAATGCGAAAAATGTCTAGAGATTCTAGTTTGCGACTCTATTGTTGGCAATGTTAGTGAAGGTATACACACGATTTGCCGAATAGTTAGATAAATAGTAGAGATATTGACAAATGGGAAAGTAGATTTCGACATCGTCAAATACTACGATTTAATTGTGAATTGTAGCATGAATCATGTTGAAAACCATTTCGTGGGTGTATGCGTTAGCCACCGCTCTGATTTAATACGACTGATTATCAACAAATACCTGACGATCTACTTACACGCCTATAGCAAGACAATCATCCCATCCAAAGAGTATAAAAAATTAAGAAAAAAAATTAACGAAAATAATATTGTTCGAGAGTCAGTGATGTTTCTTAAACATAAATATAAAATGTTTAAAAGTAATTGGGTGATAACTACTATATTATAACAATCCTCAATTGAAAAGTGATACAACATATTTTGATGCAAACTGCCTAGCGTTTTCACTACTACGGCCAGCTATTCGACACCTAAAACATAGAAAGATTGCTGCACTACCTGCAACTGTCGACCAGGGTTGCCACATTTATATCTGTATTTTTCTTTGAAAATATCTGTATATCTGTATCTCGGGCCAAAAAATCTGTATTAAAAATCTGTATCGAGCAAACTCAGAAACTTGGATGGAAAAAATTTATTTGCAGAACATATTTAAACAAATTCATTCTTCTCTACGTGATGTTCATACAGGTTTTTGTTAAATTTATTTTTTAAAGTTTTCGTTAATTTAATATTAGAATCTCCTCCTTGGTCAGAAACGTCGCTTTTAGCTTCTAAAATTGAGATCATTAGCTTAGGGGCCATGCATTTTCTGGTTCTCAAATATATATTTAAAGTATGCGTTCTAAACAAGCAGAAGAGTGTAGATTCATATAAAAAAATCTCACAAATGATCTGTAATAGGAACTTGAAATAACTAATGGTGTTCAACAGCTTAGACCAAGTTAAGTCATTTGTTTCAATGAATCTTCCGGTCAAAAAGTTTTTTTCAAGCGTGCGAAATTCGTTAGACAGCCCTTGTCAGTCAGTTATTGTTACGAATTTGGGAAATTGTCGCATCATTTAAATTTTCCAATTTCACGAACGATTTAAGATTACTTAAAGCTGCCATTTTTTCAACAGGATCGGTGAAAACGCACCTCTTTGCAATTTGTTTTAAGAATTTTGAATAGAAATCCTGACAAATATTTCGAAACGTTCGTTTTCGGGCTTCGTTAAAGTCACATTCCATTTCTCATTCATCGATACCTACATAATCCCAGCGTTGCAAATCGAGCGAGAAGCAAAACCTTTCTTCTCCGTTCTGCTTGAGAACGAGACATATGCTACGCTTCTCAATTTTTTGACACACGCTTTGGAGATACTCTACTCTTCTTCATGCATTCCCCTGAGTGGCAGCAAGCACGAACCAACACGAACAAACTCTTTCGTATTGCTTCTCAGCTACCGTAGAAGAGTACGCGAGTTCCTGCTAGTGAGCAGTGATGGAAACGAAACGAATATGATGCAATCGACGTTTTTCATCATATGTGCACTTCACGAAGTGTACAGGTCGCGACTAAACTCGAATCCTTTCAACCCATAATGAAATGATGATAGGGTGCATAGGTTTCTGGGAGAAAACAAACACATGACTAGACTACATCAGCTATGAGAATTGATTCGATCGTTGAGTTTGTCTCTCCATAGGCCGGTAGTTACGGGATAGCAACAGGAGAAAATCAAGTCGCCTGAACAGCAGCAGAGGTGTGGTGCGGTGAAAGGGAATGTGTGGGGGAAGGAACTACTTCGGCAGCGGTTGAGTTTAAGCGAGAGTAGGAGAGCATACACTGTCATTTTCTTTCTTTTTCTGACAAAAAATCATATTCATGAGTCAAATAAATAAGGATATAACCAGTTCTGATCGCTCTCTGTAACAGAGACGAATAACTTCATATACCGAGTTGTGCACATTGAGAACCACGTATTGTGGTGTACACTAATGAATAGAAATATATCGTAAAGAGGAGAGCAAAAAGAGTGCACCAGCACCGATACTTTGTTTTTCGCATACTGACGACGATGTCAACGCATCCTAGGCTTGTTTTATATGTATTCAATCATCGCTAGAGGTGATTTTTTTCCTTCGCCGCTAGTGAGTAGGAGTACTCGACTAAAATTGCTTGAATAGGAGGAGTACTAAAAAAACTGTGCTCGAAAACGAAAATGCTTTCTTCCCGACATGCATCGACGCTCAGTGGTTCCCCCATAGGTCATAAAGCAAAAAATCAAATTTCATTATTTTGGTATTTCTTCACCTCTCAGCATCCTTTGTAGTCTGAAGCTAACAATGCACAGTGGTCCAGATCGTCGATTTATCGGTATTTAATTTTTTTTGCAAAAACAGCTGTTGTTAGGTTTGTAGCGTATTTGCAAAATATTTTGTGTTTGGAAAGGCGCTTCTTTTAAGAAAATAAAAATTAGGGTGGCTCCATTTTTAGCAAAAATAGCAAAACTAACTTTTTTGCTGATAAAGATACGGTTCTTTTTAGTTCAGAGGAGTTGTAGATCCATTTATTCTAAACAACTTAGCCGAAGGGAGCTTGTCTCTATCTTGCATGCTTTTTGCAGCATGATGAATTTAATATAGCAAGTTGGGGTGTCGCTGAAAAATTTAGTTTTTTCGATGTAACTTTTTTATTTTTGATTCTATCAAAACTTGATCTACAAACAGTTTTTAGGTCTTCTTGAGGTGCATATTTTCTCTGAATACTTGAAAGCGCTATCTCATTCACAAGAAAAGTTATTAGGTTTTTCCCTTTCAAAATACGCCCTTTTCAAATGTTTGTATCTAGTTAAATAGCAAACACAAACTAAAACTATTGATTGCGTTTGAAGGTCGTACTTTTCTGCATACAATATCTAAAATCTGGAGGGTGGATATTTTTCTATCTCAAATAAATCCAATTTGAACTTTGCGGTTTTGGTTGGATTTCGCGATACATGTCACATGCTTGTTACTATTTTTTTTATTTTTTTGTATCTGATCGGTCTATGTCACTAAACCCAAACGTAAGATCATTAAAAATTAAGTTTTTTCAAACAGTTCGATGACTCATGGAAGCCTTTTTCAAGAAAAAAAAAGTCAACAGTATATTTTTATATTCTACATGTGTTTTAGCATGGAGTGCATTACTTGAGCACTAAAAGTATTGCATTATATGCAAGCTTTAACGCTGCTACGTTTACCAAAAAAGGTTTTTAAACACTATACGCCCAAATGACAACCCAGGAAATTAGCAAAATCATCTCGGAAAATAAAAAACTTTACCTTACTTCTATCAACAGCATTCAAGTTACATCGAAAATGGCTTCCTACATAAAGGAGACAAAAGTGGGAAATTATTTCACTAAAATAAATTCACAAGCTTTTTATATACGTCATCGTTTAGGAAGAACATTGAAAAGCGATCGTGAAGTTTACGATCCTGAAAAATATAAATTTAGGATGTCACCCTCGCACGCCTACATCCGCTTCATGCAACTCTTGGCGAAAGTAAGCTGTCGTTTAACTATGGCTAAATCATTGTGGTGAGTAGCGACAACCTGGTTTCTAAAGCATGAGAAACCGCCATTCGGAATGCGTTGAAAGCGAATTAGTGAGCTTCTATATAAGGGTGAGAATTAACAGAGTTTACCTCGCAGACTTGTCAATATATATGAATTAGTATCAAAGATCACAAGCCTCAACGAAGAAATATTTAAGAGTTTATACGTAATCCTAACGTTAATCAACAATAAAATGGGAGTATGAAACATATACTGAGAAAATCAAACATACGCTATGATGATGAACATATTTTTCTCTAAGCCTCTGAGAAACTGTTAGATATCTTTATTTTTCACATTCTCGTAAAATTACATAGGTACGCTTCTATCAATTGGACTGTGCAACGACGAGGCACAGGAAGCACGAAACAAATTCAAATTCAAACCGTTTACGCCAAAAGAAATCAGAAAACACATTGCATTTAGTGCTGAAGTAATGCACACCATGCTGAAAACACAACACAAACAGAACATAAAAATATACTGTTGAGTTTTCCAAACTTCTATGAAAACAACTCTCATGAGTCAAAAAACTATTAAAAAACACCTTATTTATTATAAACTTACGTTTGGGTTTAGTGATATAGACCGATCAAATACAAAAAAATAAAAAAAAAATAGTAGCATGCATGTGACATGTATCGCGAAATCCAACCAAAACCGCAAAGTTCAAATTGGATTTATTTGAGATAGAAAAATATCCACCCTCCAGATTTTAGATATTATATGCAGAAAAGTAAGACCTTTCAAACGCAATCAATAGTTTTAGTTTGTGTTTGCTATTTAACTAGATACAAACATTTGAAAAAGGCGTATTTTGAAAGGGAAAAACCTAATAACTTTTCTTGTGAATGAGATAGCGCTTTCAAGTATTCAGAGAAAATAGGCACCTCAAGAAGACCTAAAAATTGTTTGAAGACTAAGTTTCGATAGAATCAAAAATAAAAAAGTTACATCGAAAAAACTAGATTTTTCAGCGACACCCTAACTTGCTATATTAAATTCATCATACCACGAAAAGTATGCAAGATAGAGGCAAGCTTTCTTCGGCACAATTGTTTAGAATAAATGGATCTACAACTCTTCTGAACTAAAAAGAACCGTATCTTTATCAGCAAAAAAGTTAGTTTTGCTATTTTTGCTAAAAATGGAGCCACCCTAACTTTTATTTTCTCAAAAGAAGCGCCTTTCCAAACAAAAAATATCTTTCAAATATACTATTAACCTAACAACAGCTGTTTTTGCACAAAAAATTAAATACCGCTAAATCGACGATCTGGACCACTGTGCAATGGCATCAATCATTGTGTTGTATTACGAAGGAATTATTTACTGTGGGACTTGAAAGTGCGCATAGTTTTCACTTTTAAACAGCTGTAAGAAGTATGCTCTTAGGTTAAGTGCAATTCCACCGCTTTTCAGTGAATTTAAGAATTCCAAAGTGGTTTTTATATATGGAGGTCCAAAAACAAGGAATGTTGAGCCTTTTTTAGTGGTTTTAAGAATGTTGTATTGTGTTGTTAACGACTGAGCCAACGGTAAAATCGGTACATATTGAAATAAATAGGTAACACCAATGTATTTTCATTTGTCAATTCAACAATGTTCTTAAGCGAATTTACGTAAGTGCAATACATCAAAATGTTCGTTAGGTATCGTATATATGTCCAAAACACAATTTGGCCGCCGAGATCTGCCCATTGGTTTGTGAGAAGTGAATACAAAATGGTCACTTTTGGGATGTATTCTTCGTTTTTGTTTTGTTTTTGAGTGTTTTTTTCGGCGGTAATATTTGGCAACCACTTTTCGACGAATACCTTTTTACGTGAATATATTTCAAGGTTCATTGCTAAGATATACATTTCCCAAAATGTATATCTTTCAAATTTGAGCTGAAAAATCTGGAAGAATTCATTAGAAGATACAAAATGTTTAAGAATCTATACACTCATCACTATGGGATTATTATAACTTGAAGCTAGATGAATAGTTAGCTCGAATACATTACAGTTGCACACGATTATTAGTTCCTTGGAAATAATGTAATAGAACAAAGAGCAACTGCATAAAAAGATATGCCACATGGTTGAATGAAATAGAGCAGATCTATTTTTTATTATCGAAGAATGCTAACAGCACCAAAGAGAGAACAGTCTTTTTCGTGGTCAGCCGAGAACGCAGAATGATGTTTATTTTATCACTTTTTATGACATTTTGTGAATTATGTTTTATGTTCATTGTAATTACCTAAATATGTATTACCATAATTGTTGTGAACCAAACATATCCCTAATTCCCAAATACACATCGATAAACACACTTCTTTTATATGTAAACACCCATCAAATTTCTGGCATCGAACAATAAAAGTTTGGAAAATTGCATAGTTAAAAAATAGTAGTCAAGCCAAAGTTGGTAAAAGATACCAGAACTTTTAGATGACTCTTGACCACGAATCCATAAAAATACTACAAAATAGATGTGATTTTCGAATTCAGCATCCAAAAATACACTAAGATTGACGTTTTGAACTCAAAACATAGGAAAACAATATTTATGACCGCCCTTTTTAGAAAACGGAACCACTGTGCGACGACAGCCGACAGTGGGGCAAAGTGTAGGGTATCGGACTGCTTCGGTAAGTTTTTTACAGCAGTCTAATGCAAAACCAGCCGAAGCTAACCGCTGCCGAAGTAATCCGATACCCTATCATTTTTTTCCCTCTGCAACCATCGCAAAGCATCTTGAATCAATTGTCTTCGGCTGGTCGTTCTCACGAGTTGGGGAGTAGGTATACACGAGTACACACGAGAAGAGTAGACGGGAGTGTGTGCATATGATCTCGGGAGTGAGAAAGAAAGCAGGAAAGAACGAGAAATAGCTTGAATAGAGAATTCTCTACTGTGTGGAAGCGGCGACACCGAGAATCTCACATGAGGTGTTGTATGCTGCTTACGAGCGAGACTAACAACACTGCATAATCCTGATGTTGTTTTTTTTACAAAACTCAGAAAATCGAATCGAATTCTACCTTTGAAATTGATTTCAGTTCGTTGGTATAACAAAAAAATCTGTAAAATCTGTATTTTTGGCAATATTCTGTAATTCTGTTATACAGATTCTGTATTGCTTTTTCAGTTCAAAAATCTGTAAAATACAGAAAAATCTGTATATGTGGCATCCCTGCTGTCGACTGGCGTCAAGCTAGGTACCAAAAACCGGTTCGCCGCCAGGTACCAAAAACCGGTTCGCAGTTATACGTGGCAGAAATAAAACTGAGAGAACGCAAAACTACCGCAGCGACATCTGTTCAAGAATAGAAGAACCACAACCGGTTCAGGTACCAAGAACCGCTTCAGGTACAAAAAAAAAGTATAAGTAATAAAATAACATCTTTCAAGAAGAGAATAAGTATTTTAACTATATTAAAACATTCCGAAAATTTCGATAGTTAAAAAACCAAGTTATTTAGTGGCGGATGAAAATAATGAAAACAACGACTAATTTGTTCTTAAAATTAACCGCATCACCTCATACATTTTCGTTCCGAAATTAGTTGAGAAAAGTTATATGAAAAGTGAAAAATACCATTGATGGCACTATGTCCAACTTGTAACATATACCTAACCCCATCTCCATGTGCAATTTCGTCCTTAACGAGTGGGGATGAGCCGAGCTATGGAACTTTTCAGTCTCATATATCTTACCGGTACACACACTCGGCAGAGTTATTTAAAAAAAGTTATATGAAAAGTGGAAAATACCATTGATGGCACTATGTCCAACTTGTAGCATATACCTAACCCCATCTCCATGTGCAATTTTGTCCTTAACGAGTGAGGGTAAGCCTAGTTATGGAACTTTTCAGCTTCATATATCTTACCGGTATTCACACTCAGCAGAGTTATTTAAAAAAAGTTATATGAAAACTGGAAAATACTATTGATGGCACTATGTCCAAATTGTAACATATACTCAACCCCATCATCATGTGCAATCTCCACCTTAACGAGTGGGGATGAGCCGAGTTATGGAACTTTTCAGCTACATATATCTACCGGTACACACACTCGGCAGAGTTATTAAAAAAAAGTTATATGAAAAGTGGAAAATACCATTGATGGCACTATGTCCAAATTGTTACATATACTCAACCCCATCACCATGTGCAATCTCAACCTTAACGAGTGGGGATGAGCCGAGTTATGGAACTTTTCAGCTTCATATATCTTACCGGTACACACACTCGGCAGAGTTATTTAAAAAAAGTTATATGAAAAGTGGAAAATACCATTGATGGCACTATGTCCAAATTGTTACATATACTCAACCCCATCACCATGTGCAATCTCAACCTTAACGAGTGGGGATGAGCCGAGTTATGGAACTTTTCAGCTTCATATATCTTACCGGTACACACACTCGGCAGAGTTATTTAAAAAAAGTTATATGAAAAGTGGAAAATACCATTGATGGCGCTATGTCCAAATTGTTACATATAATCAACCCCATCACCATGTGGAATATCAACCTTAACGAGAGGGGATGAGCCGAGTTATGGAACTTTTCAGCTACATATATCTTACCGGTACACACACTCGGCAGAGTTATTAAAAAAAAGTTATATGAAAAGTGGAAAATACCATTGATGGCACTATGTCCAACTTGTAACATATACCTAACCCCATCTCCATGTGCAATTTTGTCCTTAACGAGTGGGGATAAGCCGAGTTATGGAACTTTTCAGCTACATATATCTTACCGGTACACACACTCAGCAGAGTTATTTAAAAAAAGTTATATGAAAAGTGGAAAATACCATTGATGGCACTATGTCCAAATTGTAACATATACCTAACCCCATCACCATGTGCAATCTCAACCTAAACGAGTGGGGATGAGCCGAGTTATGGAACTTTTCAGCTACATATATCTTACCGGTACACACACTCGGCAGAGTTATTAAAAAAAATTTATATGAAAAGTGGAAAATACCATTGATGGCACTATGTCCAACTTGTAACATATACCTAACCCCATCTTCATGTGCAATCTCAACCTTAACGAGTGGGGATGAGCCGAGTTATGGAACTTTTCAGCTTCATATATCTTACCGGTACACACACTCGGCAGAGTTATTTAAAAAAAGTTATATGAAAAGTGGAAAATACCATTGATGGCACTATGTCCAAATTGTTACATATACTCAACCCCATCATCATGTTCAATCTCAACCTTAACAAGTGGGGATGAGCCGAGTTATGGAACTTTTCAGCTACATATATCTTACCGGTACACACACTCGGCAGAGTTATTTAAAAAAAGTTATATGAAAAGTGGAAAATACCATTGATGGCAATATGTCCAACTTGTAACACATACCTAACCCCATCTCCATGTGCAATTTTGTCCTTAACGAGTGGGGATAAGCCGAGTTATGGAACTTTTCAGCTTCATATATCTTACCGGTACACACACTCGGCAGAGTTATTTAAAAAAAGTTATATGAAAAGTGAAAAATACCATTGATGGCACTATGTCCAACTTGTAACATATACTCAACCCCATCACCATGTGCAATATCAACCTTAACGAGTGGGGATGAGCCGAGTTATGGAACTTTTCAGCTTCATATATCTTACCGGTACACACACTCGGCAGAGTTATTAAAAAAAAGTTATATGAAAAGTGGAAAATACCATTGATGGCACTATGTCCAACTTGTAACATATACCTAACCCCATCTCCATGTGCAATTTCGTCCTTAACGAGTGGGGATGAGCCGAGTTATGGAACTTTTCAGCTTCATATATTTTACCGGTACACACACTCGGCAGAGTTATTAAAAAAAGTTATATGAAAAGTGGAAAATACAATTGATAGCACTATGTCCAAATTGTAACATATACTCAACCCCATCACCATGTGCAATCTCAACCTTAACGAGTGGGGATGAGCCGAGTTATGGAACTTTTCAGCTACATATATCTTACCGGTACACACACTCGGCAGAGTTATTAAAAAAAAGTTTTATGAAAAGTGGAAAATACCATTGATGGCACTATGTCCAACTTGTAACATATACCTAACCCCATCTTCATGTGCTATTTTGTCATTAACGAGTGGGGATAAGCCGAGTTATGGAACTTTTCAGCTTCATATATCTTACCGGTACACACACTCGGCAGAGTTATTTAATAAAAGTTATATGAAAAGTGGAAAATACCATTGATGGCACTATGTCCAAATTGTAACATATACTCAACCCCATCTCCATGTGCAATCTCAACCTTAACGAGTGGGGATAAGCCGAGTTATGGAACTTTTCAGCTACATATATCTTACCGGTACACACACTCGGCAGAGTTATTAAAAAAAAGTTATATGAAAAGTGGAAAATACCATTGATGGCACTATGTCCAACTTGTAACATATACCTAACCCCATCTCCATGTGCAATTTTGTCATTAAAGAGTGGGGATAAGCCGAGTTATGGAACTTTTCAGCTTCATATATCTTACCGGTACACACACTCGGCAGAGTTATTTAAAAAAAGTTATGTAAAAGTGGAAAATACCATTGATGGCACTATGTCCAAATTGTAACATATACTCAACCCCATCATCATGTGCAATCTCAACCTTAACGAGTGGGGATGAGCCGAGTTATGGAACTTTTCAGCTTCATATATCTTACCGGTACACACACTCGGCAGAGTTATTTAAAAAAAGTTATATGAAAAGTGGAAAATACCATTGATGGCACTATGTCCAAATTGTTACATATACTCAACCCCATCACCATGTGCAATCTCAACCTTAACGAGTGGGGATGAGCCGAGTAATGGAACTTTTCAGCTTCATATATCTTACCGGTACACACACTCGGCAGAGTTATTAAAAAAAAGTTATATGAAAAGTGGAAAATACCATTGATGACACTATGTCCAACTTGTAACATATACCTAACCCCATCTCCATGTGCAATTTCGTCCTTAACGAGTGGGGATGAGCCGAGTTATGAAACTTTTCAGCTTCATATATCTTACCGGTACACACACTCGGCAGAGTTATTAAAAAAAGTTATATGAAAAGTGGAAAATACAATTGATAGCACTATGTCCAAATTGTAACATATACTCAACCCCATCACCATGTGCAATCTCAACCTTAACGAGTGGGGATGAGCCGAGTTATGGAACTTTTCAGCTACATATATCTTACCGGTACACACACTCGGCAGAGTTATTAAAAAAAAGTTTTATGAAAAGTGGAAAATACCATTGATGGCAATATGTCCAACTTGTAACATATACCTAACCCCATCTTCATGTGCAATTTTGTCATTAACGAGTGGGGATAAGCCGAGTTATGGAACTTTTCAGCTTCATATATCTTACCGGTACACACACTCGGCAGAGTTATTTAAAAAAAGTTATATGAAAAGTGGAAAATACCATTGATGGCACTATGTCCAAATTGTAACATATAATCAACCCCATCTCCATGTGCAATCTCAACCTTAACGAGTGGGATGAGCCGAGTTATGGAACTTTTCAGCTACATATATCTTACCGGTACACACACTCGGCAGAGTTATTAAAAAAAAGTTATATGAAAAGTGGAAAATACCATTGTTGGCACTATGTCCAACTTGTAACATATACCTAACCCCATCTCCATGTGCAATTTTGTCATTAAAGAGTGGGGATAAGCCGAGTTATGAAACTTTTCAGCTTCATATATCTTACCGGTACACACACTCGGCAGAGTTATTTAAAAAAAGTTATGTAAAAGTGGAAAATACCATTGATGGCACTATGTCCAAATTGTTACATATACTCAACCCCATCATCATGTGCAATCTCAACCTTAACGAGTGGGGATGAGCCGAGTTATGGAACTTTTCAGCTTCATATATCTTACCGGTACACACACTCGGCAGAGTTATTTAAAAAAAGTTATATGAAAAGTGGAAAATACCATTGATGGCACTATGTCCAAATTATTACATATACTCAACCCCATCATCATGTGCAATCTCAACCTTAACGAGTGGGGATGAGCCGAGTTATGGAACTTTTCAGCTTCATATATCTTACCGGTACACACACTCGGCAGAGTTATTAAAAAAAAGTTATATGAAAAGTGGAAAATACCATTGATGGCACTATGTCCAAATTGTTACATATACTCAACCCCATCTCCATGTGCAATCTCAACCTAAACGAGTGGGGATGAGCCGAGTTATGGAACTTTTCAGCTTCATATATCTTACCGGTACACATACTCGGCAGAGTTATTTAAAAAAAGTTATATGAAAAGTGGAAAATACCATTGATGGCAATATGTCCAACTTGTAACATATACCTAACGCCATCTCCATGTGCAATTTTGTCCTTAACGAGTGGGGATGAGCCGAGTTATGGAACTTTTCAGCTTCATATATCTTACCGGTACACACACTCGGCAGAGTTATTTAAAAAAAGTTATATGAAAAGTGAAAAATACCATTGATGGCACTATGTCCAACTTGTAACATATACCTAACCCCATCACCATGTGCAATCTCAACCTTAACGAGTGGGGATAAGCCGAGTTATGGAACTTTTCAGCTTCATATATCTTACCGGTACACACACTCGGCAGAGTTATTAAAAAAAAGTTATATGAAAAGGGAAAAATACCATTGATGGCACTATGTCCAACTTGTAACATATACTCAACCCCATCTCCATGTGCAATTTTGTCCTTAACTAGTGGGGATAAGCCGAGTTATGGAACTTTTCAGCTTCATATATCTTACCGGTACACACACTCGGCAGAGTTATTTAAAAAAAGTTATATGAAAAGTGAAAAATACCATTGATGGAACTATGTCCAACTTGTAACATATACCTAACCCATTCTCCATGTGCAATCTCAACCTTAACGAGTGGGGATGAGCCGAGTTATGGAACTTTTCAGCTTCATATATCTTACCGGTACACACACTCGGCAGAGTTATTTAAAAAAAGTTATATGAAAAGTGACAAATACCATTGATGGCACTATGTCCAACTTGTAACATATACCTAACCCCATCTCCATGTTCAATTTCGTCCCTAACGAGTGGGGATGAGCCGAGTTATGGAACTTTTTAGCTTCATATATCTTACCGGTACACACACTCGGCAGAGTTATTAAAAAAAGTTATATGAAAAGTGGAAAATACAATTGATAGCACTATGTCCAAATTGTAACATATACTCAACCCCATCACCATGTGCAATCTCAACCTGAACGAGTGGGGATGAGCCGAGTTATGGAACTTTTCAGCTACATATATCTTACCGGTACACACACTCGGCAGAGTTATTAAAAAAAAGTTTTATGAAAAGTGGAAAATACCATTGATGGCACTATGTCCAACTTGTAACATATACCTAACCCCATCTCCATGTGCAATTTTGTCTTTAACTAGTGGGGATAAGCCGAGTTATGGAACTTTTCAGCTTCATATATCTTACCGGTACACACACTCGGCAGAGTTATTTAAAAAAAGTTATATGAAAAGTGAAAAATACCATTGATGGAACTATGTCCAACTTTTTACATATACCTAACCCATTCTCCATGTGCAATCTCAACCTTAACGAGTGGGGATGAGCCGAGTTATGGAACTTTTCAGCTTCATATATCTTACCGGTACACACACTCGGCAGAGTTATTTAAAAAAAGTTATATGAAAAGTGACAAATACCATTGATGGCACTATGTCCAAATTGTTACATATACTCAACCCCATCTCCATGTGCAATCTCAACCTAAACGAGTGGGGATGAGCCGAGTTATGGAACTTTTCAGCTACATATATCTTACCGGTACACATACTCGGCAGAGTTATTAAAAAAAAGTTATATGAAAAGTGGAAAATACCATTGATGGCAATATGTCCAACTTGTAACATATACCTAACCCCATCTCTTTGTGCAATTTTGTCCTTAACGAGTGGGGATAAGCCGAGTTATGGAACTTTTCAGCTACATATATCTTACCGGTACACACACTCGGCAGAGTTATTTAAAAAAAGTTATATGAAAAGTGAAAAATACCATTGATGGCACTATGTCCAACTTGTAACATATACCTAACCCCATCACCATGTGCAATCTCAACCTTAACGAGTGGGGATGAGCCGAGTTATGGAACTTTTCAGCTTCATATATCTTACCGGTACACACACTCGGCAGAGTTATTTAAAAAAAGTTATATGAAAAGTGACAAATACCATTGATGGCACTATGTCCAACTTGTAACATATACCTAACCCCATCTCCATGTTCAATTTCGTCCTTAACGAGTGGGGATGAGCCGAGTTATGGAACTTTTTAGCTTCATATATCTTACCGGTACACACACTCGGCAGAGTTATTTAAAAAAAGTTATATGAAAAGTGGAAAATACAATTGATAGCACTATGTCCAAATTGTAACATATACTCAACCCCATCACCATGTGCAATCTCAACCTGAACGAGTGGGGATGAGCCGAGTTATGGAACTTTTCAGCTACATATATCTTACCGGTACACACACTCGGCAGAGTTATTAAAAAAAAGTTTTATGAAAAGTGGAAAATACCATTGATGGCACTATGTCCAACTTGTAACATATACCTAACCCCATCTTCATGTGCAATTTTGTCATTAACGAGTGGGGATAAGCCGAGTTATGGAACTTTTCAGCTTCATATATCTTACCGGTACACACACTCGGCAGAGTTATTTAAAAAAAGTTATATGAAAAGTGGAAAATACCATTGATGACACTATGTCCAAATTGTAACATATACTCAACCCCATCTCCATGTGCAATCTCAACCTTAACGAGTGGGATGAGCCGAGTTATGGAACTTTTCAGCTACATATATCTTACCGGTACACACACTCGGCAGAGTTATTAAAAAAAAGTTATATGAAAAGTGGAAAATACCATTGATGGCACTATGTCCAACTTGTAACATATACCTAACCCCATCTCCATGTGCAATTTTGTCATTAAAGAGTGGGGATAAGCCGAGTTATGGAACTTTTCAGCTTCATATATCTTACCGGTACACACACTCGGCAGTGTTATTTTAAAAAAGTTATGTAAAAGTGGAGAATACCATTGATGGCACTATGTCCAAATTGTTACATATACTCAACCCCATCATCATGTGCAATCTCAACCTTAACGAGTGGGGATGAGCCGAGTTATGGAACTTTTCAGCTTCATATATCTTACCGGTACACACACTCGGCAGAGTTATTTAAAAAAAGTTATATGAAAAGTGGAAAATGCCATTGATGGCACTATGTCCAAATTGTAACATATACTCAACAACATCTCCATGTGCAATTTTGTCCTTAACTAGTGGGGATGAGCCGAGTTATGGAACTTTTCAGCTTCATATATCTTACCGGTACACACACTCGGCAGAGTTATTTAAAAAAAGTTATATGAAAAGTGAAAAATACCATTGATGGCACTATGTCCAACTTGTAACATATACTCAACCCCATCTCCATGTGCAATTTTGTCCTTAACTAGTGGGGATAAGCCGAGTTATGGAGCTTTTCAGCTTCATATATCTTACCGGTACACACACTCGGCAGAGTTATTTAAAAAAAGTTATATGAAAAGTGAAAAATACCATTGATGGAACTATGTCCAACTTATAATATATACCTAACCCATTCTCCATGTGCAATCTCAACCTTAACGAGTGGGGATGAGCCGAGTTATGGAGCTTTTCAGCTTCATATATCTTACCGGTACACACACTCGGCAGAGTTATTAAAAAAAAGTTATATGAAAAGTGAAAAATACCATTGATGGAACTATGTCCAACTTGTAACATATACCTAACCCATTCTTCATGTGCAATCTCAACCTTAACGAGTGGGGATGAGCCGAGTTATGGAACTTTTCAGCTTCATATATCTTACCGGTACACACACTCGGCAGAGTTATTTAAAAAAAGTTATATGAAAAGTGAAAAATACCATTGATGGCACTATGTCCAACTTGTGACATATACCTAATCCCATCTCCATGTGCAATTTCGTCCTTAACTAGTGGGGATGAGCCGAGTTATGGAACTTTTCAGCTTCATATATCTTACCGGTACACACACTCGGCAGAGTTATTAAAAAAAGTTATATGAAAAGTGGAAAATACAATTGATGGCACTATGTCCAAATTGTAACATATACTCAAACCCATCACCATGTGCAATCTCAACCTTAACGAGTGGGGATGAGCCGAGTTATGGAACTTTTCAGCTACATATATCTTACCGGTACACACACTCGGCAGAGTTATTAAAAAAAAGTTTTATGAAAAGTGGAAAATACCATTGATGGCACTATGTCCAACTTGTAACATATACCTAACCCCATCTCCATGTGCAATTTTGTCCTTAACGAGTGAGGGTAAGCCTAGTTATGGAACTTTTCAGCTTCATATATCTTACCGGTACACACACTCGGCAGAGTTATTAAAAAAAAGTTATATGAAAACTGGAAAATACTATTGATGGCACTATGTCCAAATTGTAACATATACTCAACACCATCTCCATGTGCAATCTCAACCTCAACTAGTGGGGATGAGCCGAGTTATGGAACTTTTCAGCTACATATATCTTACCGGTACACACACTCGGCAGAGTTATTAAAAAAAAGTTATATGAAAAGTGAAAAATACCATTGATGGCACTATGTCCAACTTGTAACATATACCTAACCCCATCTCCATGTGCAATTTTGTCATTAAAGAGTGGGGATAAGCCGAGTTATGGAACTTTTCAGCTTCATATATCTTACCGGTACACACACTCGGCAGTGTTATTTTAAAAAAGTTATGTAAAAGTGGAGAATACCATTGATGGCACTATGTCCAAATTGTTACATATACTCAACCCCATCATCATGTGCAATCTCAACCTTAACGAGTGGGGATGAGCCGAGTTATGGAACTTTTCAGCTTCATATATCTTACCGGTACACACACTCGGCAGAGTTATTTAAAAAAAGTTATATGAAAAGTGGAAAATACCATTGATGGCACTATGTCCAAATTGTAACATATACTCAACAACATCTCCATGTGCAATTTTGTCCTTAACTAGTGGGGATGAGCCGAGTTATGGAACTTTTCAGCTTCATATATCTTACCGGTACACACACTCGGCAGAGTTATTTAAAAAAAGTTATATGAAAAGTGAAAAATACCATTGATGGCACTATGTCCAACTTGTAACATATACTCAACCCCATCTCCATGTGCAATTTTGTCCTTAACTAGTGGGGATAAGCCGAGTTATGGAGCTTTTCAGCTTCATATATCTTACCGGTACACACACTCGGCAGAGTTATTTAAAAAAAGTTATATGAAAAGTGAAAAATACCATTGATGGAACTATGTCCAACTTGTAATATATACCTAACCCATTCTCCATGTGCAATCTCAACCTTAACGAGTGGGGATGAGCCGAGTTATGGAGCTTTTCAGCTTCATATATCTTACCGGTACACACACTCGGCAGAGTTATTAAAAAAAAGTTATATGAAAAGTGAAAAATACCATTGATGGAACTATGTCCAACTTGTAACATATACCTAACCCATTCTTCATGTGCAATCTCAACCTTAACGAGTGGGGATGAGCCGAGTTATGGAACTTTTCAGCTTCATATATCTTACCGGTACACACACTCGGCAGAGTTATTTAAAAAAAGTTATATGAAAAGTGAAAAATACCATTGATGGCACTATGTCCAACTTGTGACATATACCTAATCCCATCTCCATGTGCAATTTCGTCCTTAACTAGTGGGGATGAGCCGAGTTATGGAACTTTTCAGCTTCATATATCTTACCGGTACACACACTCGGCAGAGTTATTAAAAAAAGTTATATGAAAAGTGGAAAATACAATTGATGGCACTATGTCCAAATTGTAACATATACTCAAACCCATCACCATGTGCAATCTCAACCTTAACGAGTGGGGATGAGCCGAGTTATGGAACTTTTCAGCTACATATATCTTACCGGTACACACACTCGGCAGAGTTATTAAAAAAAAGTTTTATGAAAAGTGGAAAATACCATTGATGGCACTATGTCCAACTTGTAACATATACCTAACCCCATCTCCATGTGCAATTTTGTCCTTAACGAGTGAGGGTAAGCCTAGTTATGGAACTTTTCAGCTTCATATATCTTACCGGTACACACACTCGGCAGAGTTATTAAAAAAAAGTTATATGAAAACTGGAAAATACTATTGATGGCACTATGTCCAAATTGTAACATATACTCAACACCATCTCCATGTGCAATCTCAACCTCAACTAGTGGGGATGAGCCGAGTTATGGAACTTTTCAGCTACATATATCTTACCGGTACACACACTCGGCAGAGTTATTTAAAAAAAGTTATATGAAAAGTGGAAAATACCATTGATGGCACTATGTCCAACTTGTAACATATACCTAACCCCATCTCCATGTGCAATTTTGTCATTAAAGAGTGGGGATAAGCCGAGTTATGGAACTTTTCAGCTTCATATATCTTACCGGTACACACACTCGGCAGAATTATTTAAAAAAAGTTATGTAAAAGTGGAAAATACCATTGATGGCACTATGTCCAAATTGTTACATATACTCAACCCCATCATCATGTGCAATCTCAACCTTAACGAGTGGGGATGAGCCGAGTTATGGAACTTTTCAGCTTCATATATCTTACCGGTACACACACTCGGCAGAGTTATTTAAAAAAAGTTATATGAAAAGTGGAAAATACCATTGATGGCACTATGTCCAAATTGTTACATATACTCAACCCCATCACCATGTGCAATCTCAACCTTAACGAGTGGGGATGAGCCGAGTAATGGAACTTTTCAGCTTCATATATCTTACCGGTACACACACTCGGCAGAGTTATTAAAAAAAAGTTATATGAAAAGTGGAAAATACCATTGATGGCACTATGTCCAATTTGTAACATATACCTAACCCCATCTCCATGTGTAATGTTGTCATTAACGAGTGGGGATAAGCCGAGTTATGGAACTTTTCAGCTTCATATATCTTACCGGTACACACACTCGGCAGAGTTATTTAAAAAAAGTTATATGAAAAGTGGAAACTACCATTGATGGCACTATGTCCAAATTGTTACATATACTCAACCCCATCACCATGTGCAATCTCAACCTTAACGAGTTGGGATGAGCCGAGTTATGGAACTTTTCAGCTTCATATATCTTACCGGTACACACACTCGGCAGAGTTATTTAAAAAAAGTTATATGAAAAGTGGAAAATACCATTGATGGCACTATGTCCAAATTGTTACATATACTCAACCCCATCTCTATGTGCAATCTCAACCTAAACGAGTGGGGATGAGCCGAGTTATGGAACTTTTCAGCTACATATATCTTACCGGTACACATACTCGGCAGAGTTATTAAAAAAAAGTTATATGAAAAGTGGAAAATACCATTGATGGCAATATGTCCAACTTGTAACATATACCTAACCCCATCTCCATATGCAATTTTGTCCTTAACGAGTGGGGATAAGCCGAGTTATGGAACTTTTCAGCTTCATATATCTTACCGGTACACACACTCGGCAGAGTTATTTAAAAAAAGTTATATGAAAAGTGGAAACTACCATTGATGGCACTATGTCCAAATTGTTACATATACTCAACCTCATCATCATGTGCAATCTCCACCTTAAAGAGTGGGGATGAGCCGAGTTATGGAACTTTTTAGCTTCATATATCTTACCGGTACACACACTCGGCAGAGTTATTTAAAAAAAGTTATATGAAAAGTGAAAAATACCATTGATGGCACTATGTCCAAATTGTAACATATACTCAACCCCATCTCCATGTGCAATTTTGTCCTTAACTAGTGGGGATAAGCCGAGTTATGGAACTTTTCAGCTTCATATATCTTACCGGTACACACACTCGGCAGAGTTATTTAAAAAAAGTTATATGAAAAGTGGAAACTACCATTGATGGCACTATGTCCAAATTGTTACATATACTCAACCCCATCATCATGTGCAATCTCCACCTTAACGAGTGGGGATGAGCCGAGTTATGGAACTTTTCAGCTTCATATATCTTACCGGTACACACACTCGGCAGAGTTATTTAAAAAAAGTTATATGAAAAGTGGAAACTACCATTGATGGCACTATGTCCAAATTGTTACATATACTCAACCCCATCACCATGTGCAATCTCAACCTTAACGAGTGGGGATGAGCCGAGTTATGGAACTTTTCAGCTTCATATATCTTACCGGTACACACACTCGGCAGAGTTATTAAAAAAAAGTTATATGAAAAGTGGAAAATACCATTGATGGCACTATGTCCAAATTGTTACATATACTCAACCCCATCTCCATGTGCAATCTCAACCTAAACGAGTGGGGATGAGCCGAGTTATGGAACTTTTCAGCTACATATATACTCGGCAGAGTTATTAAAAAAAAGTTATATGAAAAGTGGAAAATACCATTGATGGCAATATGTCCAACTTGTAACATATACCTAACCCCATCTCCATGTGCAATCTCAACCTTAACGAGTGGGGATGAGCCGAGTTATGGAACTTTTCAGCTTCATATATCTTACCGGTACACACACTCGGCAGAGTTATTTAAAAAAAGTTATATGAAAAGTGGAAAATACCATTGATGGCACTATGTCCAAATTGTTACATATACTCAACCCCATCTCCATGTGCAATCTCAACCTTAACGAGTGGGGATGAGCCGAGTTATGGAACTTTTCAACTTCATATATCTTACCGGTACACACACTCGGCAGAGTTATTTAAAAAAAGTTATATGAAAAGTGAAAAATACCATTGATGGCACAATGTCCAACTTGTAACATATACTCAACCCCATCTCCATGTGCAATTTTGTCCTTAACTAGTGGGGATAAGCCGAGTTATGGAACTTTTCAGCTTCATATATCTTACCGGTACACACACTCGGCAGAGTTATTTAAAAAAAGTTATATGAAAAGTGAAAAATACCATTGATGGAACTATGTCCCACTTGTAACATATACCTAACCCATTCTCCATGTGCAATCTCAACCTTAACGAGTGGGGATGAGCCGAGTTATGGAACTTTTCAGCTTCATATATCTTACCGGTACACACACTCGGCAGAGTTATTTAAAAAAAGTTATATGAAAAGTGGAAAATACCATTGATGGCACTATGTCCAAATTGTTACATATACTCAACCCCATCACCATATGCAATCTCAACCTTAACGAGTGGGGATGAGCCGAGTTATGGAACTTTTCAGCTTCATATATCTTACCGGTACACACACTCGGCAGAGTTATTAAAAAAAAGTTATATGAAAAGTGGAAAATACCATTGATGGCACTATGTCCAATTTGTAACATATACCTGACCCCATCTCCATGTGCAATTTTGTCATTAACGAGTGGGGATAAGCCGAGTTATGGAACTTTTCAGCTTCATATATCTTACCGGTACACACACTCGGCAGAGTTATTTAAAAAAAGTTATATGAAAAGTGGAAAATACCATTGATGGCACTATGTCCAAATTGTTACATATACTCAACCCCATCTCCATGTGCAATCTCGTCCTTAACGTGTGGGGATGAGCTGAGTTATGGAACTTTTCAGCTTCATATATCTCACCGGTACACACACTCGGCAGAGTTATTTAAAAAAAGTTATATGAAAAGTGGAAAATACCATTGAAGGCACTATGTCCAACTTGTAACATATACCTAACGCCATCTCCATGTGCAATTTCGTCTTTAACGAGTGGGGATAAGCCGAGTTATGAAACTTTTCAGCTTCATATATCTTACCGGTACACACTCAGCAGAGTTATTTAAAAAAAGTTATATGAAAAGTGGAAAATACCATTGATGGCACTATGTCCAACTTGTAACATATACCTAACCCCATCTCCATGTGCAATCTCAACCTTAACGAGTGGGGATGAGCCGAGTTATGGAACTTTTCAGCTTCATATATCTTACCGGTACACACACTCAGCAGAGTTATTTAAAAAAAGTTATATGAAAAGTGGAAAATACCATTGATGGCACTATGTCCAACTTGTAACATATACCTAACCCCATCTCCATGTGCAATCTCAACCTTAACGAGTGGGGATGAGCCGAGTTATGGAACTTTTCAGCTTCATATATCTTACCGGTACACACACTCGGCAGAGTTATTTAAAAAAAGTTATATGAAAAGTGGAAAATACCATTGATGGCACTATGTCCAACTTGTAACATATACCTAACCCCATCTCCATGTGCAATCTCAACCTTAACGAGTGGGGATAAGCCGAGTTATGGAACTTTTCAGCTTCATATATCTTACCGGTACACACACTCGGCAGAGTTATTCAAAAAAAGTTATATGAAAAGTGGAAAATACCATTGATGGCACTATGTCCAACTTGTAACATATACCTAACCCCATCTCCATGTGCAATTTCGTCCTTAACGAGTGGGGATAAGCCGAGTTATGGAACTTTTCAGCTTCATATATCTTACCGGTACACACACTCGGCAGCGTTATTTAAAAAAAGTTATATGAAAAGTGGAAAATACCATTGATGGCACTATGTCCAAATTGTTACATATACCTAACCCCATCACCATGTGCAATCTCAACCTTAACGAGTGGGGATGAGCCGAGTTATGGAACTTTTAAGCTTCATATATCTTACAGGTACACACACTCGGCAGAGTTATTTAAAAAAAGTTATATGAAAAGTGGAAAATACCATTGATGGCACTATGTCCAACTTGTAACATATACCTAACCCCATCTCCATGTGCAATTTTGTTCTTAACGGATGGGAATAAGCCGAGTTATGGAACTTTTCAGCTTCATATATCTTACCGGTACACACACTCGGCAGAGTTATTTAAAAAAGGTTATATGAAAAGTGGAAAATACCATTGATTACACTATGTCCAAATTGTTTCATATACCTAACCCCATCTTCATGTGCAATTTTGTCCTTAACGGATGGGAATAAGCCGAGTTATGGAACTTTTCAGCTTCATATATCTTACCGGTACACACACTCGGCAGAGTTATTTAAAAAAGGTTATATGAAAAGTGGAAAATGCCATTGATAACACTATGTCCAAATTGTTTCATATACCTAACCCCATCACCATGTGTAATCTCAACCTTAACGAGTGGGGATGAGCCGAGTTATGGAACTTTTCAGCTTCATATATCTTACCGGTACACACACTCGGCAGAGTTATTTAAAAAAAGTTATATGAAAAGTGGAAACTACCATTGATGGCACTATGTCCAAATTGTTACATATACTCAACCCCATCACCATGTGCAATCTCAACCTTAACGAGTGGGGATGAGCCGAGTTATGGAACTTTTCAGCTACATATATCTTACCGGTACACACACTCGGCAGAGTTATTAAAAAAAAGTTATATGAAAAGTGGAAAATACCATTGATGGAACTATGTCCAACTTGTAACATATACCTAACCCCATCTCCGTGTGCAATCTCAACCTTAACGAGTGGGGATAAGCCGAGTTATGGAACTTTTCAGCTTCATATATCTTACCGGTACACACACTCAGCAGAGTTATTTAAAAAAAGTTATATGAAAAGTGGAAAATACCATTGATGGCACTATGTCCAACTTGTAACATATACCTAACCCCATCTTCATGTGCAATCTCAACCTTAACGAGTGGAGATAAGCCGAGTTATGGAACTTTTCAGCTTCATATATCTTACCGGTACACACACTCGGCAGAGTTATTTAAAAAAAGTTATATGAAAAGTGGAAAATACCATTGATGGCACTATGTCCAACTTGTAACATATACCTAACCCCATCTCCATGTGCAATTTTGTCCTTAACGAGTGGGGATAAGCCGAGTTATGGAACTTTTCAGCTTCATATATCTTACCGGTACACACACTCGGCAGAGTTATTAAAAAAAGTTATATGAAAAGTGGAAAATACAATTGATAGCACTATGTCCAAATTGTAACATATACTCAACCCCATCACCATGTGCAATCTCAACCTGAACGAGTGGGGATGAGCCGAGTTATGGAACTTTTCAGCTACATATATCTTACCGGTACACACACTCGGCAGAGTTATTAAAAAAAAGTTATATGAAAAGTGGAAAATACCATTGATGGCACTATGTCCAACTTGTAACATATACCTAACCCCATCTCCATGTGCAATTTTGTCATTAAAGAGTGGGGATAAGCCGAGTTATGGAACTTTTCAGCTTCATATATCTTACCGGTACACACACTCGGCAGAGTTATTTAAAAAAAGTTATGTAAAAGTGGAAAATACCATTGATGGCACTATGTCCAAATTGTTACATATACTCAACCCCATCATCATGTGAAATCTCAACCTTAACGAGTGGGGATGAGCCGAGTTATGGAACTTTTCAGCTTCATATATCTTACCGGTACACACACTCGGCAGAGTTATTTAAAAAAAGTTATATGAAAAGTGGAAAATACCATTGATGGCACTATGTCCAAATTGTAACATATACTCAACCCCATCACCATATGCAATCTCAACCTTAACGAGTGGGGATGAGCCGAGTTATGGAACTTTTCAGCTTCATATATCTTACCGGTACACACACTCGGCAGAGTTATTAAAAAAAAGTTATATGAAAAGTGGAAAATACCATTGATGGCACTATGTCCAATTTGTAACATATACCTGACCCCATCTCCATGTGCAATTTTGTCATTAACGAGTGGGGATAAGCCGAGTTATGGAACTTTTCAGCTTCATATATCTTACCGGTACACACACTCGGCAGAGTTATTTAAAAAAAGTTATATGAAAAGTGGAAACTACCATTGATGGCACTGTGTCCAAATTGTTACATATACTCAACCCCATCACCATGTGCAATCTCAACCTTAACGAGTGGGGATGAGCCGAGTTATGGAACTTTTCAGCTTCATATATCTTACCGGTACACACACTCGGCAGAGTTATTTAAAAAAAGTTATATGAAAAGTGGAAAATACCATTGATGGAACTATGTCCAACTTGTAGCATATACCTAACCCCATCTCCATGTGCAATCTCAACCTTAACGAGTGGGGATGAGCCGAGTTATGGAATTTTTAAGCTTCATATATCTTACCGGTACACACACTCGGCAGAGTTATTTAAAAAAAAGTTATATGAAAAGTGGAAAATACCATTGATGGCACTATGTCCAACTTGTAACATATACCTAACCCCATCTCCATGTGCAATCTCAACCTTAACGAGTGGGGATAAGCCGAGTTATGGAACTTTTCAGCTTCATATATCTTACCGGTACACACACTCGGCAGAGTTATTAAAAAAAAGTTATATGAAAAGTGGAAAATACCATTGATGGCACTATGTCCAACTTGTAACATATACCTAACCCCATCTCCATGTGCAATTTCGTCCTTAACGAGTGGGGATAAGCCGAGTTATGGAACTTTTCAGCTTCATATATCTTACCGGTACACACACTCGGCAGAGTTATTTAAAAAAAGTTATATGAAAAGTGGAAAATACCATTGATGGCACTATGTCCAACTTGTAACATATACCTAACCCCATCTCCATGTGCAATCTCGACCTTAACGAGTGAAGATGAGCCGAGTTATGGAACTTTTCAGCTTCATATATCTTACCGGTACACACACTCGGCAGAGTTATTTAAAAAAGTTATATGAAAAGTGGAAAATACCATTGATGGCACTATGTCCAACTTGTAACATATACCTAACCCCATCACCATGTGCAATTTTGTCCTTAACGAGTGGGGATGAGCCGAGTTATGGAACTTTTCAGCTTCATATATCTTACCGGTACACACACTCGGCAGAGTTATTTAAAAAAAGTTATATGAAAAGTGGAAAATACCATTGATGGAACTATGTCCAACTTGTAACATATACCTAACCCCATCTCCATGTGCAATTTTGTCCTTAACGAGTGGGGATAAGCCGAGTTATGGAACTTTTCAGCTTCATATATCTTACCGGTACACACACTCGGCAGAGTTATTTATAAAAAGTTATATGAAAAGTGGAAAATACCATTGATGGCACTATGTCCAACTTGTAACATATACCTAACGCCATCTCCATGTGCAATCTCAACCTTAACGAGTGGGGATGAGCCGAGTTATGGAACTTTTCAGCTTCATATATCTTACCGGTACACACACTCGGCAGAGTTATTTAAAAAAAGTTATATGAAAAGTGGAAAATACCATTGATAGCACTATGTCCAAATTGTTACATATACTCAACCCCATCTCCATGTGCAATCTCGTCCTTAACGAGTGGGGATGAGCCGAGTTATGGAACTTTTCAGCTTCATATATCTTACAGGTACACACACTCGGCAGAGTTATTTAAAAAAAGTTATATGAAAAGTGGAAAATACCATTGATGGCACTATGTCCAACTTGTAACATATACCTAACCCCATCTTCATGTGCAATTTTGTCCTTAACGAGTGGGGATAAGCCGAGTTATGGAACTTTTCAGCTTCATATATCTTACCGGTACACACACTCGGCAGAGTTATTTATAAAAAGTTATATGAAAAGTGGAAAATACCATTGATGGCACTATGTCCAACTTGTAACATATACCTAACGCCATCTCCATGTGCAATCTCAACCTTAACGAGTGGGGATGAGCCGAGTTATGGAACTTTTCAGCTTCATATATCTTACCGGTACACACACTCGGCAGAGTTATTTAAAAAAAGTTATATGAAAAGTGGAAAATACCATTGATAGCACTATGTCCAAATTGTTACATATACTCAACCCCATCTCCATGTGCAATCTCGTCCTTAACGAGTGGGGATGAGCCGAGTTATGGAACTTTTCAGCTTCATATATCTTACAGGTACACACACTCGGCAGAGTTATTTTGAAAAAGTTATATGAAAAGTGGAAAATACCATTGATGGCACTATGTCCAACTTGTAACATATACCTAACACCATCTCCATGTGCAATCTCAACCTTAACGAGTGGGGATGAGCCGAGTTATGGAACTTTTCAGCTTCATATATCTTACCGGTACACACACTCGGCAGAGTTATTTAAAAAAAGTTATATGAAAAGTGGAAAATACCATTGATAGCACTATGTCCAAATTGTTACATATACTCAACCCCATCTCCATGTGCAATCTCGTCCTTAACGAGTGGGGATGAGCCGAGTTATGGAACTTTTCAGCTTCATATATCTTACCGGTACACACACTCGGCAGAGTTATTTAAAAAAAGTTATATGAAAAGTGGAAAATACCATTGATAGCACTATGTCCAAATTGTTACATATACTCAACCCCATCTCCATGTGCAATCTCGTCCTTAACGAGTGGGGATGAGCCGAGTTATGGAACTTTTCAGCTTCATATATCTTACAGGTACACACACTCGGCAGAGTTATTTAAAAAAAGTTATATGAAAAGTGGAAAATACCATTGATGGCACTATGTCCAACTTGTAACATATACCTAACGCCATCTCCATGTGCAATCTCAACCTTAACGAGTGGGGATGAGCCGAGTTATGGAACTTTTCAGCTTCATATATCTTACCGGTACACACACTCGGCAGAGTTATTTAAAAAAAGTTATATGAAAAGTGGAAAATACCATTGATGGCACTATGTCCAACTTGTAACATATACCTAACCCCATCTCCATGTGCAATTTCGTCCTTAACGAGTGGGGATAAGCCGAGTTATGGAACTTTTCAGCTTCATATATCTTACCGGTACACACACTCGGCAGAGTAATTTAAAAAAAGTTATATGAAAAGTGGAAAATACCATTGATGGCAATATGTCCAACTTGTAACATATACCTAACCCCATCTCCATGTGCAATTTTGTCCTTAACGAGTGGGGATAAGCCGAGTTGTGGAACTTTTCAGCTACATATATCTTACCGGTACACACACTCGGCAGAGTAATTTAAAAAAAGTTATATGAAAAGTGGAAAATACCATTGATGGCAATATGTCCAACTTGTAACATATACCTAACCCCATCTCCATGTGCAATTTTGTCCTTAACGAGTGGGGATAAGCCGAGTTGTGGAACTTTTCAGCTTCATATATCTTACCGGTACACACACTCGGCAGAGTTATTTAAAAAAAGTTATATGAAAAGTGAAAAATACTATTGATGGCACTATGTCCAACTTGTAACATATACCTAACCCCATCTCCATGTGCAATTTTGTCATTAAAGAGTGGGGATAAGCCGAGTTATGGAACTTTTCAGCTTCATATATCTTACCGGTACACACACTCGGCAGAGTTATTTAAAAAAAGTTATGTAAAAGTGGAAAATACCGTTGATGGCACTATGTCCAAATTGTTACATATACTCAACCCCATCACCATGTGCAATCTCAACCTTAACGAGTGGGGATGAGCCGAGTTATGGAACTTTTCAGCTTCATATATCTTACCGGTACACACACTCGGCAGAGTTATTTAAAAAAAATTTTATGAAAAGTGAAAAATACCATTGATGGCACTATGTCCAACTTGTAACATATACCTAACCCCATCTCCATGTGCAATTTTGTCATTAAAGAGTGGGGATAAGCCGAGTTATGGAACTTTTCAGCTTCATATATCTTACCGGTACACACACTCGGCAGAGTTATTTAAAAAAAGTTATGTAAAAGTGGAAAATACCATTGATGGCACTATGTCCAACTTGTAACATATACCTAACCCCATCACCATGTGCAATCTCAACCTTAACGAGTGGGGATGAGCCGAGTTATGGAACTTTTCAGCTTCATATATCTTACCGGTACACACACTCGGCAGAGTTATTAAAAAAAAGTTATATGAAAAGTGGAAAATACCATTGATGGCAATATGTCCAACTTGTAACATATACCTAACCCCATCTCCATGTGCAATTTTGTCCTTAACGAGTGGGGATAAGCCGAGTTATGGAACTTTTCAGCTTCATATATCTTACCGGTACACACACTCGGCAGAGTTATTAAAAAAAAGTTATATGAAAAGTGAAAACTACCATTGATGGCACTATGTCCAACTTGTAACATATACCTAACCCCATCTCCATGTGCAATTTTGTCCTTACCGAGTGGGGATAAGCCGAGTTATGGAACTTTTCAGCTTCATATATCTTACCGGTACACACACTCGGCAGAGTTATTTAAAAAAAGTTATATGAAAAGTGGAAAATACCATTGATGGAACTATGTCCAACTTGTAGCATATACCTAACCCCATCTCCATGTGCAATCTCAACCTTAACGAGTGGGGATGAGCCGAGTTATGGAATTTTTAAGCTTCATATATCTTACCGGTACACACACTCGGCAGAGTTATTTAAAAAAAAGTTATATGAAAAGTGGAAAATACCATTGATGGCACTATGTCCAACTTGTAACATATACCTAACCCCATCTCCATGTGCAATCTCAACCTTAACGAGTGGGGATGAGCCGAGTTATGGAATTTTTAAGCTTCATATATCTTACCGGTACACACACTCGGCAGAGTTATTTAAAAAAAAGTTATATGAAAAGTGGAAAATACCATTGATGGCACTATGTCCAACTTGTAACATATACCTAACCCCATCTCCATGTGCAATCTCAACCTTAACGAGTGGGGATAAGCCGAGTTATGGAACTTTTCAGCTTCATATATCTTACCGGTACACACACTCGGCAGAGTTATTAAAAAAAAGTTATATGAAAAGTGGAAAATACCATTGATGGCACTATGTCCAACTTGTAACATATACCTAACCCCATCTCCATGTGCAATTTCGTCCATAACGAGTGGGGATAAGCCGAGTTATGGAACTTTTCAGCTTCATATATCTTACCGGTACACACACTCGGCAGAGTTATTTAAAAAAAGTTATATGAAAAGTGGAAAATACCATTGATGGCACTATGTCCAACTTGTAACATATACCTAACCCCATCTCCATGTGCAATCTCGACCTTAACGAGTGAAGATGAGCCGAGTTATGGAACTTTTCAGCTTCATATATCTTACCGGTACACACACTCGGCAGAGTTATTTAAAAAAGTTATATGAAAAGTGGAAAATACCATTGATGGCACTATGTCCAACTTGTAACATATACCTAACCCCATCACCATGTGCAATTTTGTCCTTAACGAGTGGGGATGAGCCGAGTTATGGAACTTTTCAGCTTCATATATCTTACCGGTACACACACTCGGCAGAGTTATTTAAAAAAAGTTATATGAAAAGTGGAAAATACCATTGATGGAACTATGTCCAACTTGTAACATATACCTAACCCCATCTCCATGTGCAATTTTGTCCTTAACGAGTGGGGATAAGCCGAGTTATGGAACTTTTCAGCTTCATATATCTTACCGGTACACACACTCGGCAGAGTTATTTATAAAAAGTTATATGAAAAGTGGAAAATACCATTGATGGCACTATGTCCAACTTGTAACATATACCTAACGCCATCTCCATGTGCAATCTCAACCTTAACGAGTGGGGATGAGCCGAGTTATGGAACTTTTCAGCTTCATATATCTTACCGGTACACACACTCGGCAGAGTTATTTAAAAAAAGTTATATGAAAAGTGGAAAATACCATTGATAGCACTATGTCCAAATTGTTACATATACTCAACCCCATCTCCATGTGCAATCTCGTCCTTAACGAGTGGGGATGAGCCGAGTTATGGAACTTTTCAGCTTCATATATCTTACAGGTACACACACTCGGCAGAGTTATTTAAAAAAAGTTATATGAAAAGTGGAAAATACCATTGATGGCACTATGTCCAACTTGTAACATATACCTAACCCCATCTTCATGTGCAATTTTGTCCTTAACGAGTGGGGATAAGCCGAGTTATGGAACTTTTCAGCTTCATATATCTTACCGGTACACACACTCGGCAGAGTTATTTATAAAAAGTTATATGAAAAGTGGAAAATACCATTGATGGCACTATGTCCAACTTGTAACATATACCTAACGCCATCTCCATGTGCAATCTCAACCTTAACGAGTGGGGATGAGCCGAGTTATGGAACTTTTCAGCTTCATATATCTTACCGGTACACACACTCGGCAGAGTTATTTAAAAAAAGTTATATGAAAAGTGGAAAATACCATTGATAGCACTATGTCCAAATTGTTACATATACTCAACCCCATCTCCATGTGCAATCTCGTCCTTAACGAGTGGGGATGAGCCGAGTTATGGAACTTTTCAGCTTCATATATCTTACAGGTACACACACTCGGCAGAGTTATTTTGAAAAAGTTATATGAAAAGTGGAAAATACCATTGATGGCACTATGTCCAACTTGTAACATATACCTAACGCCATCTCCATGTGCAATCTCAACCTTAACGAGTGGGGATGAGCCGAGTTATGGAACTTTTCAGCTTCATATATCTTACCGGTACACACACTCGGCAGAGTTATTTAAAAAAAGTTATATGAAAAGTGGAAAATACCATTGATAGCACTATGTCCAAATTGTTACATATACTCAACCCCATCTCCATGTGCAATCTCGTCCTTAACGAGTGGGGATGAGCCGAGTTATGGAACTTTTCAGCTTCATATATCTTACCGGTACACACACTCGGCAGAGTTATTTAAAAAAAGTTATATGAAAAGTGGAAAATACCATTGATAGCACTATGTCCAAATTGTTACATATACTCAACCCCATCTCCATGTGCAATCTCGTCCTTAACGAGTGGGGATGAGCCGAGTTATGGAACTTTTCAGCTTCATATATCTTACAGGTACACACACTCGGCAGAGTTATTTAAAAAAAGTTATATGAAAAGTGGAAAATACCATTGATGGCACTATGTCCAACTTGTAACATATACCTAACGCCATCTCCATGTGCAATCTCAACCTTAACGAGTGGGGATGAGCCGAGTTATGGAACTTTTCAGCTTCATATATCTTACCGGTACACACACTCGGCAGAGTTATTTAAAAAAAGTTATATGAAAAGTGGAAAATACCATTGATGGCACTATGTCCAACTTGTAACATATACCTAACCCCATCTCCATGTGCAATTTCGTCCTTAACGAGTGGGGATAAGCCGAGTTATGGAACTTTTCAGCTTCATATATCTTACCGGTACACACACTCGGCAGAGTAATTTAAAAAAAGTTATATGAAAAGTGGAAAATACCATTGATGGCAATATGTCCAACTTGTAACTTATACCTAACCCCATCTCCATGTGCAATTTTGTCCTTAACGAGTGGGGATAAGCCGAGTTGTGGAACTTTTCAGCTACATATATCTTACCGGTACACACACTCGGCAGAGTAATTTAAAAAGAGTTATATGAAAAGTGGAAAATACCATTGATGGCAATATGTCCAACTTGTAACATATACCTAACCCCATCTCCATGTGCAATTTTGTCCTTAACGAGTGGGGATAAGCCGAGTTGTGGAACTTTTCAGCTTCATATATCTTACCGGTACACACACTCGGCAGAGTTATTTAAAAAAAGTTATATGAAAAGTGAAAAATACCATTGATGGCACTATGTCCAACTTGTAACATATACCTAACCCCATCTCCATGTGCAATTTTGTCATTAAAGAGTGGGGATAAGCCGAGTTATGGAACTTTTCAGCTTCATATATCTTACCGGTACACACACTCGGCAGAGTTATTTAAAAAAAGTTATGTAAAAGTGGAAAATACCGTTGATGGCACTATGTCCAAATTGTTACATATACTCAACCCCATCACCATGTGCAATCTCAACCTTAACGAGTGGGGATGAGCCGAGTTATGGAACTTTTCAGCTTCATATATCTTACCGGTACACACACTCGGCAGAGTTATTTAAAAAAAATTTTATGAAAAGTGAAAAATACCATTGATGGCACTATGTCCAACTTGTAACATATACCTAACCCCATCTCCATGTGCAATTTTGTCATTAAAGAGTGGGGATAAGCCGAGTTATGGAACTTTTCAGCTTCATATATCTTACCGGTACACACACTCGGCAGAGTTATTTAAAAAAAGTTATGTAAAAGTGGAAAATACCATTGATGGCACTATGTCCAACTTGTAACATATACCTAACCCCATCACCATGTGCAATCTCAACCTTAACGAGTGGGGATGAGCCGAGTTATGGAACTTTTCAGCTTCATATATCTTACCGGTACACACACTCGGCAGAGTTATTAAAAAAAAGTTATATGAAAAGTGGAAAATACCATTGATGGCAATATGTCCAACTTGTAACATATACCTAACCCCATCTCCATGTGCAATTTTGTCCTTAACGAGTGGGGATAAGCCGAGTTATGGAACTTTTCAGCTTCATATATCTTACCGGTACACACACTCGGCAGAGTTATTTAAAAAAAGTTATATGAAAAGTGAAAAATACCATTGATGGCACTATGTCCAACTTGTAACATATACCTAACCCCATCTCCATGTGCAATTTTGTCCTTACCGAGTGGGGATAAGCCGAGTTATGGAACTTTTCAGCTTCATATATCTTACCGGTACACACACTCGGCAGAGTTATTTAAAAAAAGTTATGTAAAAGTGGAAAATACCATTGATGGCACTCTGTCCAAATTGTTACATATACTCAACCCCATCACCATGTGCAATCTCAACCTTAACGAGTGGGGATGAGCCGAGTTATGGAACTTTTCAGCTTCATATATCTTACCGGTACACACACTCGGCAGAGTTATTTAAAAAAAGTTATATGAAAAGTGGAAAATACCATTGATGGCACTATGTCCAAATTGTTACATATACTCAACCCCATCACCATGTGCAATCTCAACCTTAACGAGTGGGGATGAGCCGAGTTATGGAACTTTTCAGCTTCATATATCTTACCGGTACACACACTCGGCAGAGTTATTTAAAAAAAGTTATATGAAAAGTGGAAAATACCATTGATGGAACTATGTCCAACTTGTAACATATACCTAACGCCATCTCCATGTGCAATCTCAACCTTAACGAGTGGGGATGAGCCGAGTTATGGAACTTTTCAGCTTCATATATCTTACCGGTACACACACTCGGCAGAGTTATTTAAAAAAAGTTATATGAAAAGTGGAAAATACCATTGATGGCACTATGTCCAAATTGTTACATATACTCAACCCCATCTCCATGTGCAATCTCAACCTTAACGAGTGGGGATGAGCCGAGTTATGGAACTTTTCAGCTACATATATCTTACCGGTACACATACTCGGCAGAGTTATTAAAAAAAAGTTATATGAAAAGTGGAAAATACCATTCATGGCAATATGTCCAACTTGTAACATATACCTAACCCCATCTCCATGTGCAATTTTGTCCTTAACGAGTGGGGATAAGCCGAGTTATGGAACTTTTCAGCTTCATATATCTTACCGGTACACACACTCGGCATAGTTATTTAAAAAAAGTTATATGAAAAGTGAAAAATACCATTGATGGCACTATGTCCAACTTGTAACATATACCTAACCCCATCACCATGTGCAATCTCAACCTTAACGAGTGGGGATGAGCCGAGTTATGGAACTTTTCAGCTTCATATATCTTACCGGTACACACACTCGGCAGAGTTATTTAAAAAAAGTTATATGAAAAGTGAAAAATACCATTGATGGCACTATGTCCAACTTGTAACATATACTCAACCCCATCTCCATGTGCAATTTTGTCCTTAACTAGTGGGGATAAGCCGAGTTATGGAACTTTTCAGCTTCATATATCTTACCGGTACACACACTCGGCAGAGTTATTTAAAAAAAGTTATATGAAAAGTGAAAAATACCATTGATGGCACTATGTCCAACTTGTAAAATATACCTAACCCCATCTCCATGTTCAATTTCGTCCTTAACGAGTGGGGATGAGCCGAGTTATGGAACTTTTTAGCTTCATATATCTTACCGGTACACACACTCGGCAGAGTTATTAAAAAAAGTTATATGAAAAGTGGAAAATACAATTGATAGCACTATGTCCAAATTGTAACAAATACTCAACCCCATCTCCATGTGCAATCTCAACCTGAACGAGTGGGGATGAGCCGAGTTATGGAACTTTTCAGCTACATATATCTTACCGGTACACACACTCGGCAGAGTTATTAAAAAAAAGTTTTATGAAAAGTGGAAAATACCATTGATGGCACTATGTCCAACTTGTAACATATACCTAACCCCATCTTCATGTGCAATTTTGTCATTAACGAGTGGGGATAAGCCGAGTTATGGAACTTTTCAGCTTCATATATCTTACCGGTACACACACTCGGCAGAGTTATTTAAAAAAAGTTATATGAAAAGTGGAAAATACCATTGATGGCACTATGTCCAAATTGTTACATATACTCAACCCCATCTCCATGTGCAATCTCAACCTTAACGAGTGGGGATGAGCCGAGTTATGGAACTTTTCAGCTACATATATCTTACCGGTACACACATTCGGCAGAGTTATTAAAAAAAAGTTATATGAAAAGTGGAAAATACCATTGATGGCACTATGTCCAACTTGTAACATATACCTAACCCCATCACCATGTGCAATCTCAACCTTAACGAGTGGGGATGAGCCGAGTTATGGAACTTTTCAGCTTCATATATCTTACCGGTACACACACTCGGCAGAGTTATTTAAAAAAAGTTATATGAAAAGTGAAAAATACCATTGATGGCACTATGTCCAACTTGTAACATATACTCAACCCCATCTCCATGTGCAATTTCGTCCTTAACTAGTGGGGATAAGCCGAGTTATGGAACTTTTCAGCTTCATATATCTTACCGGTACACACACTCGGCAGAGTTATTTAAAAAAAGTTATATGAAAAGTGAAAAATACCATTGATGGCACTATGTCCAACTTGTAACATATACCTAACCCCATCTCCATGTTCAATTTCGTCCTTAACGAGTGGGGATGAGCCGAGTTATGGAACTTATTAGCTTCATATATCTTACCGGTACACACACTCGGCAGAGTTATTAAAAAAAGTTATATGAAAAGTGGAAAATACAATTGATAGCACTATGTCCAAATTGTAACATATACTCAACCCCATCACCATGTGCAATCTCAACCTGAACGAGTGGGGATGAGCCGAGTTATGGAACTTTTCAGCTACATATATCTTACCGGTACACACACTCGGCAGAGTTATTAAAAAAAAGTTTTATGAAAAGTGGAAAATACCATTGATGGCACTATGTCCAACTTGTAACATATACCTAACCCCATCTTCATGTGCAATTTTGTCATTAACGAGTGGGGATAAGCCGAGTTATGGAACTTTTCAGCTTCATATATCTTACCGGTACACACACTCGGCAGAGTTATTTAAAAAAAGTTATATGAAAAGTGGAAAATACCATTGATGACACTATGTCCAAATTGTAACATATACTCAACCCCATCTCCATGTGCAATCTCAACCTTAACGAGTGGGGATGAGCCGAGTTATGGAACTTTTCAGCTACATATATCTTACCGGTACACACACTCGGCAGAGTTATTAAAAAAAAGTTATATGAAAAGTGGAAAATACCATTGATGGCACTATGTCCAACTTGTAACATATACCTAACCCCATCTCCATGTGCAATTTTGTCATTAAAGAGTGGGGATAAGCCGAGTTATGGAACTTTTCAGCTTCATATATCTTACCGGTACACACACTCGGCAGAGTTATTTAAAAAAAGTTATGTAAAAGTGGAAAATACCATTGATAGCACTATCATCATGTGCAATCTCAACCTTAACGAGTGGGGATGAGCCGAGTTATGGAACTTTTCAGCTTCATATATCTTACCGGTACACACACTCGGCAGAGTTATTTAAAAAAAGTTATATGAAAAGTGGAAAATACCATTGATGGCACTATGTCCAAATTGTTACATATACTCAACCCCATCACCATATGCAATCTCAACCTTAACGAGTGGGGATGAGCCGAGTTATGGAACTTTTCAGCTTCATATATCTTACCGGTACACACACTCGGCAGAGTTATTAAAAAAAAGTTATATGAAAAGTGGAAAATACCATTGATGGCACTATGTCCAATTTGTAACATATACCTAACCCCATCTCCATGTGCAACTTTGTCATAAACGAGTGGGGATAAGCCGAGTTATGGAACTTTTCAGCTTCATATATCTTACCGGTACACACACTCGGCAGAGTTATTTAAAAAAAGTTATATGAAAAGTGGAAACTACCATTGATGGCACTATGTCCAAATTGTTACATATACTCAACCCCATCACCATGTGCAATCTCAACCTTAACGAGTGGGGATGAGCCGAGTTATGGAACTTTTCAGCTTCATATATCTTACCGGTACACACACTCGGCAGAGTTATTTAAAAAAAGTTTTATGAAAAGTGGAAAATACCATTGATGGAACTATGTCCAACTTGTAGCATATACCTAACCCCATCTCCATGTGCAATCTCAACCTTAACGAGTGGGGATGAGCCGAGTTATGGAATTTTTAAGCTTCATATATCTTACCGGTACACACACTCGGCAGAGTTATTTAAAAAAAAGTTATATGAAAAGTGGAAAATACCATTGATGGCACTATGTCCAACTTGTAACATATACCTAACCCCATCTCCATGTGCAACTTTGTCATTAACGAGTGGGGATAAGCCGAGTTATGGAACTTTTCAGCTTCATATATCTTACCGGTACACACACTCGGCAGAGTTATTTAAAAAAAGTTATATGAAAAGTGGAAACTACCATTGATGGCACTATGTCCAAATTGTTACATATACTCAACCCCATCACCATGTGCAATCTCAACCTTAACGAGTGGGGATGAGCCGAGTTATGGAACTTTTCAGCTTCATATATCTTACCGGTACACACACTCGGCAGAGTTATTAAAAAAAAGTTATATGAAAAGTGGAAAATACCATTGATGGCACTATGTCCAACTTGTAGAATATACCTAACCCCATCTCCATGTGCAATTTTGTCCTTAACGAAAGGGGATAAGCCTAGTTATGGAACTTTTCAGCTTCATATATCTTACCGGTACACACACTCGGCAGAGTTATTTAAAAAAAGTTATATGAAAAGTGGAAAATACCATTGATAGCACTATGTCCAACTTGTAACATATACCTAAAGCCATCTCCATTTGCAATTTCGTCCTTAACGAGTGGGGATAAGCCGAATTATGGAACTTTTCAGCTTCATATATCTTACCGGTACACACACTCAGCAAAGTTATTTAAAAAAAGTTATATGAAAAGTGGAAAATACCATTGATGGCACTATGTCCAACTTGTAACATATACCTAACCCCATCTCCATGTGCAATCTCAACCTTAACGAGTGGGGATGAGCCGAGTTATGGAACTTTTCAGCTTCATATATCTTACCGGTACACACACTCGGCACTCCTTAACGAGTGGGGATAAGCCGAGTTATGGAACTTTTCAGCTTCATATATCTTACCGGTACACACACTCGGCAGAGTTATTTAAAAAAAGTTATATGAAAAGTGGAAAATACCATTGATGGCACTATGTCCAACTTGTAACATATACCTAACCCCATCTCCATGTGCAATCTCGACCTCAACGAGTGGGGATGAGCCGAGTTATGGAACTTTTCAGCTTCATATATCTTACCGGTACACACACTCGGCAGAGTTATTTAAAAAAAGTTATATGAAAAGTGGAAAATACCATTGATGGCACTATGTCCAACTTGTAACATATACCTAACCCCATCTCCATGTGCAATTTTGTCCTTAACGAGTGGGGATGAGCCGAGTTATGGAACTTTTCAGCTTCATATATCTTACCGGTACACACATTCGGCAGAGTTATTTAAAAAAAGTTATATGAAAAGTGAAAAATACCATTGATGGAACTATGTCCAACTTGTAACATATACCTAACCCCATCTCCATGTGCAATTTTGTCCTTAACGAGTGGGAATAAGCCGAGTTATGGAACTTTTCAGCTTCATATATCTTACCGGTACACACTCAGCAGAGTTATTTAAAAAAAGTTATATGAAAAGTGGAAAATACCATTGATGGCACTATGTCCAACTTGTAACATATACCTAACCCCATCTCCATGTGCAATCTCAACCTTAACGAGTGGGGATGAGCCGAGTTATGGAACTTTTCAGCTTCATATATCTTACAGGTACACACACTCAGCAGAGTTATTTAAAAAAAGTTATATGAAAAGTGGAAAATACCATTGATAGCACTATGTCCAAATTGTTACATATACTCAACCCCATCTCCATGTGCAATCTCGTCCTTAACGAGTGGGGATGAGCCGAGTTATGGAACTTTTCAGCTTCATATATCTTACAGGTACACACACTCGGCAGAGTTATTTAAAAAAAGTTATATGAAAAGTGGAAAATACCATTGATGGCACTATGTCCAACTTGTAACATATACCTAACCCCATCTCCATGTGCAATTTTGTCCTTAACGAGTGGGGATGAGCCGAGTTATGGAACTTTTCAGCTTCATATATCTTACCGGTACACACACTCGGCAGAGTTATTTAAAAAAAGTTATATGAAAAGTGGAAAATACCATTGATGGCACTATGTCCAAATTGTTACATATACCTAACCCCATCACCATGTGCAATTTCGTCCTTAACGAGTGGGGATAAGCCGAGTCATGGAACTTTTCAGCTTCATATATCTTACCGGTACACACACACTCGGCAGAGTTATTTAAAAAAAGTTATATGAAAAGTGGAAAATACCATTGATGGCACTATGTCCAACTTGTAACATATACCTAACGCCATCTCCATGTGCAATCTCAACCTTAACGAGTGGGAATGAGCCGAGTTATGGAACTTTTCAGCTTCATATATCTTACCGGTACACACACTCGGCAGAGTTATTTAAAAAAAGTTATATGAAAAGTGGAAAATACCATTGATAGCACTATGTCCAAATTGTTACATATACTCAACCCCATCTCCATGTGCAATCTCGTCCTTAACGTGTGGGGATGAGCCGAGTTATGGAACTTTTCAGCTTCATATATCTCACCGGTACACACACTCGGCAGAGTTATTTAAAAAAAGTTATATGAAAAGTGGAAAATACCATTGAAGGCACTATGTCCAACTTGTAACATATACCTAACGCCATCTCCATGTGCAATTTCGTCTTTAACGAGTGGGGATAAGCCGAGTTATGAAACTTTTCAGCTTCATATATCTTACCGGTACACACTCAGCAGAGTTATTTAAAAAAAGTTATATGAAAAGTGGAAAATACCATTGATGGCACTATGTCCAACTTGTAACATATACCTAACCCCATCTCCATGTGCAATCTCAACCTTAACGAGTGGGGATGAGCCGAGTTATGGAACTTTTCAGCTTCATATATCTTACCGGTACACACACTCAGCAGAGTTATTTAAAAAAAGTTATATGAAAAGTGGAAAATACCATTGATGGCACTATGTCCAACTTGTAACATATACCTAACGCCATCTCCATGTGCAATTTCGTCTTTAACGAGTGGGGATAAGCCGAATTATGGAACTTTTCAGCTTCATATATCTTACCGGTACACACACTCAGCAAAGTTATTTAAAAAAAGTTATATGAAAAGTGGAAAATACCATTGATGGCACTATGTCCAACTTGTAACATATACCTAACCCCATCTCCATGTGCAATCTCAACCTTAACGAGTGGGGATGAGCCGAGTTATGGAACTTTTCAGCTTCATATATCTTACCGGTACACACACTCGGCAGAGTTATTTAAAAAAAGTTATATGAAAAGTGGAAAATACCATTGATGGCACTATGTACAACTTGTAACATATACCTAACCCCATCTCCATGTGCAATCTCAACCTTAACGAGTGGGGATAAGCCGAGTTATGGAACTTTTCAGCTTCATATATCTTACCGGTACACACACTCGGCAGAGTTATTTAAAAAAAGTTATATGAAAAGTGGAAAATACCATTGATGGCACTATGTTCAACTTGTAACATATACCTAACCCCATCTCCATGTGCAATTTTGTCCTTAACGAGTGGGGATAAGCCGAGTTATGGAACTTTTCAGCTTCATATATCTTACCGGTACACACACTCGGCAGAGTTATTTAAAAAAAGTTATATGAAAAGTGGAAAATACCATTGATGGCACTATGTCCAAATTGTTACATATACCTAACCCCATCACCATGTGCAATCTCAACCTTAACGAGTGGGGATGAGCCGAGTTATGGAACTTTTAAGCTTCATATATCTTACCGGTACACACACTCGGCAGAGTTATTTAAAAAAAGTTATATGAAAATTGGAAAATACCATTGATGGCACTATGTCCAACTTGTAACATATACCTAACCCCATCATCATGTGCAATCTCGTCCTTAACGAGTGGGGATGAGCCGAGTTATGGAACTTTTCAGCTTCATACATCTTACAGGTACACACACTCGGCAGAGTTATTTAAAAAAAGTTATATGAAAAGTGTAAAATACCATTGATGGCACTATGTCCAACTTGTAACATATACCTAACCCCATCATCGTGTGCAATTTTGTCCTTAACGAGTGGGGATAAGCCGAGTTATGGAACTTTTCAGCTTCATATATCTTACCGGTACACACACTCGGCAGAGTTATTTAAAAAAGGTTATATGAAAAGTGGAAAATACCATTGATTACACTATGTCCAAATTGTTTCATATACCTAACCCCATCACCATGTGTAATCTCAACCTTAACGAGTGGGGATGAGCCGAGTTATGGAACTTTTCAGCTTCATATATCTTACCGGTACACACACTCGGCAGAGTTATTAAAAAAAAGTTATATGAAAAGTGGAAAATACCATTGATGGAACTATGTCCAACTTGTAACATATACCTAACCCCATCTCCGTGTGCAATCTCAACCTTAACGAGTGGGGATAAGCCGAGTTATGGAACTTTTCAGCTTCATATATCTTACCGGTACACACACTCAGCAGAGTTATTTAAAAAAAGTTATATGAAAAGTGGAAACTACCATTGATGGCACTATGTCCAAATTGTTTCATATACTCAACCCCATCACCATGTGCAATCTCAACCTTAACGAGTGGGGATGAGCCGAGTTATGGAACTTTTCAGCTACATATATCTTACCGGTACACACACTCGGCAGAGTTATTAAAAAAAAGTTATATGAAAAGTGGAAAATACCATTGATGGAACTATGTCCAACTTGTAACATATACCTAACCCCATCTCCGTGTGCAATCTCAACCTTAACGAGTGGGGATAAGCCGAGTTATGGAACTTTTCAGCTTCATATATCTTACCGGTACACACACTCAGCAGAGTTATTTAAAAAAAGTTATATGAAAAGTGGAAACTACCATTGATGACACTATGTCCAAATTGTAACATATACTCAACCCCATCTCCATGTGCAATCTCAACCTTAACGAGTGGGGATGAGCCGAGTTATGGAACTTTTCAGCTTCATATATCTTACCGGTACACACACTCGGCAGAGTTATTTAAAAAAAGTTATATGAAAAGTGGAAAATACCATTGATGGCACTATGTTCAACTTGTAACATATACCTAACCCCATCTCCATGTGCAATTTTGTCCTTAACGAGTGGGGATAAGCCGAGTTATGGAACTTTTCAGCTTCATATATCTTACCGGTACACACACTCGGCATAGTTATTTAAAAAAAGTTATATGAAAAGTGAAAAATACCATTGATGGCACTATGTCCAACTTGTAACATATACCTAACCCCATCACCATGTGCAATCTCAACCTTAACGAGTGGGGATGAGCCGAGTTATGGAACTTTTCAGCTTCATATATCTTACCGGTACACACACTCGGCAGAGTTATTTAAAAAAAGTTATATGAAAAGTGAAAAATACCATTGATGGCACTATGTCCAACTTGTAACATATACTCAACCCCATCTCCATGTGCAATTTTGTCCTTAACTAGTGGGGATAAGCCGAGTTATGGAACTTTTCAGCTTCATATATCTTACCGGTACACACACTCGGCAGAGTTATTTAAAAAAAGTTATATGAAAAGTGAAAAATACCATTGATGGCACTATGTCCAACTTGTAAAATATACCTAACCCCATCTCCATGTTCAATTTCGTCCTTAACGAGTGGGGATGAGCCGAGTTATGGAACTTTTTAGCTTCATATATCTTACCGGTACACACACTCGGCAGAGTTATTAAAAAAAGTTATATGAAAAGTGGAAAATACAATTGATAGCACTATGTCCAAATTGTAACAAATACTCAACCCCATCTCCATGTGCAATCTCAACCTGAACGAGTGGGGATGAGCCGAGTTATGGAACTTTTCAGCTACATATATCTTACCGGTACACACACTCGGCAGAGTTATTAAAAAAAAGTTTTATGAAAAGTGGAAAATACCATTGATGGCACTATGTCCAACTTGTAACATATACCTAACCCCATCTTCATGTGCAATTTTGTCATTAACGAGTGGGGATAAGCCGAGTTATGGAACTTTTCAGCTTCATATATCTTACCGGTACACACACTCGGCAGAGTTATTTAAAAAAAGTTATATGAAAAGTGGAAAATACCATTGATGGCACTATGTCCAAATTGTTACATATACTCAACCCCATCTCCATGTGCAATCTCAACCTTAACGAGTGGGGATGAGCCGAGTTATGGAACTTTTCAGCTACATATATCTTACCGGTACACACATTCGGCAGAGTTATTAAAAAAAAGTTATATGAAAAGTGGAAAATACCATTGATGGCACTATGTCCAACTTGTAACATATACCTAACCCCATCACCATGTGCAATCTCAACCTTAACGAGTGGGGATGAGCCGAGTTATGGAACTTTTCAGCTTCATATATCTTACCGGTACACACACTCGGCAGAGTTATTTAAAAAAAGTTATATGAAAAGTGAAAAATACCATTGATGGCACTATGTCCAACTTGTAACATATACTCAACCCCATCTCCATGTGCAATTTCGTCCTTAACTAGTGGGGATAAGCCGAGTTATGGAACTTTTCAGCTTCATATATCTTACCGGTACACACACTCGGCAGAGTTATTTAAAAAAAGTTATATGAAAAGTGAAAAATACCATTGATGGCACTATGTCCAACTTGTAACATATACCTAACCCCATCTCCATGTTCAATTTCGTCCTTAACGAGTGGGGATGAGCCGAGTTATGGAACTTATTAGCTTCATATATCTTACCGGTACACACACTCGGCAGAGTTATTAAAAAAAGTTATATGAAAAGTGGAAAATACAATTGATAGCACTATGTCCAAATTGTAACATATACTCAACCCCATCACCATGTGCAATCTCAACCTGAACGAGTGGGGATGAGCCGAGTTATGGAACTTTTCAGCTACATATATCTTACCGGTACACACACTCGGCAGAGTTATTAAAAAAAAGTTTTATGAAAAGTGGAAAATACCATTGATGGCACTATGTCCAACTTGTAACATATACCTAACCCCATCTTCATGTGCAATTTTGTCATTAACGAGTGGGGATAAGCCGAGTTATGGAACTTTTCAGCTTCATATATCTTACCGGTACACACACTCGGCAGAGTTATTTAAAAAAAGTTATATGAAAAGTGGAAAATACCATTGATGACACTATGTCCAAATTGTAACATATACTCAACCCCATCTCCATGTGCAATCTCAACCTTAACGAGTGGGGATGAGCCGAGTTATGGAACTTTTCAGCTACATATATCTTACCGGTACACACACTCGGCAGAGTTATTAAAAAAAAGTTATATGAAAAGTGGAAAATACCATTGATGGCACTATGTCCAACTTGTAACATATACCTAACCCCATCTCCATGTGCAATTTTGTCATTAAAGAGTGGGGATAAGCCGAGTTATGGAACTTTTCAGCTTCATATATCTTACCGGTACACACACTCGGCAGAGTTATTTAAAAAAAGTTATGTAAAAGTGGAAAATACCATTGATAGCACTATCATCATGTGCAATCTCAACCTTAACGAGTGGGGATGAGCCGAGTTATGGAACTTTTCAGCTTCATATATCTTACCGGTACACACACTCGGCAGAGTTATTTAAAAAAAGTTATATGAAAAGTGGAAAATACCATTGATGGCACTATGTCCAAATTGTTACATATACTCAACCCCATCACCATATGCAATCTCAACCTTAACGAGTGGGGATGAGCCGAGTTATGGAACTTTTCAGCTTCATATATCTTACCGGTACACACACTCGGCAGAGTTATTAAAAAAAAGTTATATGAAAAGTGGAAAATACCATTGATGGCACTATGTCCAATTTGTAACATATACCTAACCCCATCTCCATGTGCAACTTTGTCATAAACGAGTGGGGATAAGCCGAGTTATGGAACTTTTCAGCTTCATATATCTTACCGGTACACACACTCGGCAGAGTTATTTAAAAAAAGTTATATGAAAAGTGGAAACTACCATTGATGGCACTATGTCCAAATTGTTACATATACTCAACCCCATCACCATGTGCAATCTCAACCTTAACGAGTGGGGATGAGCCGAGTTATGGAACTTTTCAGCTTCATATATCTTACCGGTACACACACTCGGCAGAGTTATTTAAAAAAAGTTTTATGAAAAGTGGAAAATACCATTGATGGAACTATGTCCAACTTGTAGCATATACCTAACCCCATCTCCATGTGCAATCTCAACCTTAACGAGTGGGGATGAGCCGAGTTATGGAATTTTTAAGCTTCATATATCTTACCGGTACACACACTCGGCAGAGTTATTTAAAAAAAAGTTATATGAAAAGTGGAAAATACCATTGATGGCACTATGTCCAACTTGTAACATATACCTAACCCCATCTCCATGTGCAACTTTGTCATTAACGAGTGGGGATAAGCCGAGTTATGGAACTTTTCAGCTTCATATATCTTACCGGTACACACACTCGGCAGAGTTATTTAAAAAAAGTTATATGAAAAGTGGAAACTACCATTGATGGCACTATGTCCAAATTGTTACATATACTCAACCCCATCACCATGTGCAATCTCAACCTTAACGAGTGGGGATGAGCCGAGTTATGGAACTTTTCAGCTTCATATATCTTACCGGTACACACACTCGGCAGAGTTATTAAAAAAAAGTTATATGAAAAGTGGAAAATACCATTGATGGCACTATGTCCAACTTGTAGAATATACCTAACCCCATCTCCATGTGCAATTTTGTCCTTAACGAGTGGGGATAAGCCTAGTTATGGAACTTTTCAGCTTCATATATCTTACCGGTACACACACTCGGCAGAGTTATTTAAAAAAAGTTATATGAAAAGTGGAAAATACCATTGATAGCACTATGTCCAACTTGTAACATATACCTAAAGCCATCTCCATTTGCAATTTCGTCCTTAACGAGTGGGGATAAGCCGAATTATGGAACTTTTCAGCTTCATATATCTTACCGGTACACACACTCAGCAAAGTTATTTAAAAAAAGTTATATGAAAAGTGGAAAATACCATTGATGGCACTATGTCCAACTTGTAACATATACCTAACCCCATCTCCATGTGCAATCTCAACCTTAACGAGTGGGGATGAGCCGAGTTATGGAACTTTTCAGCTTCATATATCTTACCGGTACACACACTCGGCACTCCTTAACGAGTGGGGATAAGCCGAGTTATGGAACTTTTCAGCTTCATATATCTTACCGGTACACACACTCGGCAGAGTTATTTAAAAAAAGTTATATGAAAAGTGGAAAATACCATTGATGGCACTATGTCCAACTTGTAACATATACCTAACCCCATCTCCATGTGCAATCTCGACCTCAACGAGTGGGGATGAGCCGAGTTATGGAACTTTTCAGCTTCATATATCTTACCGGTACACACACTCGGCAGAGTTATTTAAAAAAAGTTATATGAAAAGTGGAAAATACCATTGATGGCACTATGTCCAACTTGTAACATATACCTAACCCCATCTCCATGTGCAATTTTGTCCTTAACGAGTGGGGATGAGCCGAGTTATGGAACTTTTCAGCTTCATATATCTTACCGGTACACACATTCGGCAGAGTTATTTAAAAAAAGTTATATGAAAAGTGAAAAATACCATTGATGGAACTATGTCCAACTTGTAACATATACCTAACCCCATCTCCATGTGCAATTTTGTCCTTAACGAGTGGGAATAAGCCGAGTTATGGAACTTTTCAGCTTCATATATCTTACCGGTACACACTCAGCAGAGTTATTTAAAAAAAGTTATATGAAAAGTGGAAAATACCATTGATGGCACTATGTCCAACTTGTAACATATACCTAACCCCATCTCCATGTGCAATCTCAACCTTAACGAGTGGGGATGAGCCGAGTTATGGAACTTTTCAGCTTCATATATCTTACAGGTACACACACTCAGCAGAGTTATTTAAAAAAAGTTATATGAAAAGTGGAAAATACCATTGATAGCACTATGTCCAAATTGTTACATATACTCAACCCCATCTCCATGTGCAATCTCGTCCTTAACGAGTGGGGATGAGCCGAGTTATGGAACTTTTCAGCTTCATATATCTTACAGGTACACACACTCGGCAGAGTTATTTAAAAAAAGTTATATGAAAAGTGGAAAATACCATTGATGGCACTATGTCCAACTTGTAACATATACCTAACCCCATCTCCATGTGCAATTTTGTCCTTAACGAGTGGGGATGAGCCGAGTTATGGAACTTTTCAGCTTCATATATCTTACCGGTACACACACTCGGCAGAGTTATTTAAAAAAAGTTATATGAAAAGTGGAAAATACCATTGATGGCACTATGTCCAAATTGTTACATATACCTAACCCCATCACCATGTGCAATTTCGTCCTTAACGAGTGGGGATAAGCCGAGTCATGGAACTTTTCAGCTTCATATATCTTACCGGTACACACACACTCGGCAGAGTTATTTAAAAAAAGTTATATGAAAAGTGGAAAATACCATTGATGGCACTATGTCCAACTTGTAACATATACCTAACGCCATCTCCATGTGCAATCTCAACCTTAACGAGTGGGAATGAGCCGAGTTATGGAACTTTTCAGCTTCATATATCTTACCGGTACACACACTCGGCAGAGTTATTTAAAAAAAGTTATATGAAAAGTGGAAAATACCATTGATAGCACTATGTCCAAATTGTTACATATACTCAACCCCATCTCCATGTGCAATCTCGTCCTTAACGTGTGGGGATGAGCCGAGTTATGGAACTTTTCAGCTTCATATATCTCACCGGTACACACACTCGGCAGAGTTATTTAAAAAAAGTTATATGAAAAGTGGAAAATACCATTGAAGGCACTATGTCCAACTTGTAACATATACCTAACGCCATCTCCATGTGCAATTTCGTCTTTAACGAGTGGGGATAAGCCGAGTTATGAAACTTTTCAGCTTCATATATCTTACCGGTACACACTCAGCAGAGTTATTTAAAAAAAGTTATATGAAAAGTGGAAAATACCATTGATGGCACTATGTCCAACTTGTAACATATACCTAACCCCATCTCCATGTGCAATCTCAACCTTAACGAGTGGGGATGAGCCGAGTTATGGAACTTTTCAGCTTCATATATCTTACCGGTACACACACTCAGCAGAGTTATTTAAAAAAAGTTATATGAAAAGTGGAAAATACCATTGATGGCACTATGTCCAACTTGTAACATATACCTAACGCCATCTCCATGTGCAATTTCGTCTTTAACGAGTGGGGATAAGCCGAATTATGGAACTTTTCAGCTTCATATATCTTACCGGTACACACACTCAGCAAAGTTATTTAAAAAAAGTTATATGAAAAGTGGAAAATACCATTGATGGCACTATGTCCAACTTGTAACATATACCTAACCCCATCTCCATGTGCAATCTCAACCTTAACGAGTGGGGATGAGCCGAGTTATGGAACTTTTCAGCTTCATATATCTTACCGGTACACACACTCGGCAGAGTTATTTAAAAAAAGTTATATGAAAAGTGGAAAATACCATTGATGGCACTATGTACAACTTGTAACATATACCTAACCCCATCTCCATGTGCAATCTCAACCTTAACGAGTGGGGATAAGCCGAGTTATGGAACTTTTCAGCTTCATATATCTTACCGGTACACACACTCGGCAGAGTTATTTAAAAAAAGTTATATGAAAAGTGGAAAATACCATTGATGGCACTATGTTCAACTTGTAACATATACCTAACCCCATCTCCATGTGCAATTTTGTCCTTAACGAGTGGGGATAAGCCGAGTTATGGAACTTTTCAGCTTCATATATCTTACCGGTACACACACTCGGCAGAGTTATTTAAAAAAAGTTATATGAAAAGTGGAAAATACCATTGATGGCACTATGTCCAAATTGTTACATATACCTAACCCCATCACCATGTGCAATCTCAACCTTAACGAGTGGGGATGAGCCGAGTTATGGAACTTTTAAGCTTCATATATCTTACCGGTACACACACTCGGCAGAGTTATTTAAAAAAAGTTATATGAAAATTGGAAAATACCATTGATGGCACTATGTCCAACTTGTAACATATACCTAACCCCATCATCATGTGCAATCTCGTCCTTAACGAGTGGGGATGAGCCGAGTTATGGAACTTTTCAGCTTCATACATCTTACAGGTACACACACTCGGCAGAGTTATTTAAAAAAAGTTATATGAAAAGTGTAAAATACCATTGATGGCACTATGTCCAACTTGTAACATATACCTAACCCCATCATCGTGTGCAATTTTGTCCTTAACGAGTGGGGATAAGCCGAGTTATGGAACTTTTCAGCTTCATATATCTTACCGGTACACACACTCGGCAGAGTTATTTAAAAAAGGTTATATGAAAAGTGGAAAATACCATTGATTACACTATGTCCAAATTGTTTCATATACCTAACCCCATCACCATGTGTAATCTCAACCTTAACGAGTGGGGATGAGCCGAGTTATGGAACTTTTCAGCTTCATATATCTTACCGGTACACACACTCGGCAGAGTTATTAAAAAAAAGTTATATGAAAAGTGGAAAATACCATTGATGGAACTATGTCCAACTTGTAACATATACCTAACCCCATCTCCGTGTGCAATCTCAACCTTAACGAGTGGGGATAAGCCGAGTTATGGAACTTTTCAGCTTCATATATCTTACCGGTACACACACTCAGCAGAGTTATTTAAAAAAAGTTATATGAAAAGTGGAAACTACCATTGATGGCACTATGTCCAAATTGTTTCATATACTCAACCCCATCACCGTGTGCAATCTCAACCTTAACGAGTGGGGATGAGCCGAGTTATGGAACTTTTCAGCTACATATATCTTACCGGTACACACACTCGGCAGAGTTATTAAAAAAAAGTTATATGAAAAGTGGAAAATACCATTGATGGAACTATGTCCAACTTGTAACATATACCTAACCCCATCTCCGTGTGCAATCTCAACCTTAACGAGTGGGGATAAGCCGAGTTATGGAACTTTTCAGCTTCATATATCTTACCGGTACACACACTCAGCAGAGTTATTTAAAAAAAGTTATATGAAAAGTGGAAACTACCATTGATGACACTATGTCCAAATTGTAACATATACTCAACCCCATCTCCATGTGCAATCTCAACCTTAACGAGTGGGGATGAGCCGAGTTATGGAACTTTTCAGCTACATATATCTTACCGGTACACACACTCGGCAGAGTTATTAAAAAAAAGTTATATGAAAAGTGGAAAATACCATTGATGGCACTATGTCCAACTTGTAACATATACCTAACCCCATCTCCATGTGCAATTTTGTCATTAAAGAGTGGGGATAAGCCGAGTTATGGAACTTTTCAGCTTCATATATCTTACCGGTACACACACTCGGCAGAGTTATTTAAAAAAAGTTATGTAAAAGTGGAAAATACCATTGATAGCACTATCATCATGTGCAATCTCAACCTTAACGAGTGGGGATGAGCCGAGTTATGGAACTTTTCAGCTTCATATATCTTACCGGTACACACACTCGGCAGAGTTATTTAAAAAAAGTTATATGAAAAGTGGAAAATACCATTGATGGCACTATGTCCAAATTGTTACATATACTCAACCCCATCACCATATGCAATCTCAACCTTAACGAGTGGGGATGAGCCGAGTTATGGAACTTTTCAGCTTCATATATCTTACCGGTACACACACTCGGCAGAGTTATTAAAAAAAGTTATATGAAAAGTGGAAAATACCATTGATGGCACTATGTCCAATTTGTAACATATACCTAACCCCATCTCCATGTGCAACTTTGTCATTAACGAGTGGGGATAAGCCGAGTTATGGAACTTTTCAGCTTCATATAGCTTACCGGTACACACACTCGGCAGAGTTATTTAAAAAAAGTTATATGAAAAGTGGAAACTACCATTGATGGCACTATGTCCAAATTGTTACATATACTCAACCCCATCACCATGTGCAATCTCAACCTTAACGAGTGGGGATGAGCCGAGTTATGGAACTTTTCAGCTTCATATATCTTACCGGTACACACACTCGGCAGAGTTATTTAAAAAAAGTTATATGAAAAGTGGAAAATACCATTGATGGAACTATGTCCAACTTGTAGCATATACCTAACCCCATCTCCATGTGCAATCTCAACCTTAACGAGTGGGGATGAGCCGAGTTATGGAATTTTTAAGCTTCATATATCTTACCGGTACACACACTCGGCAGAGTTATTTAAAAAAAAGTTATATGAAAAGTGGAAAATACCATTGATGGCACTATGTCCAACTTGTAACATATACCTAACCCCATCTCCATGTGCAACTTTGTCATTAACGAGTGGGGATAAGCCGAGTTATGGAACTTTTCAGCTTCATATATCTTACCGGTACACACACTCGGCAGAGTTATTTAAAAAAAGTTATATGAAAAGTGGAAAATACCATTGATGGCACTATGTCCAACTTGTAACATATACCTAACCCCATCTCCATGTGCAATTTTGTCATTAAAGAGTGGGGATAAGCCGAGTTATGGAACTTTTCAGCTTCATATATCTTACCGGTACACACACTCGGCAGAGTTATTTAAAAAAAGTTATATGAAAAGTGGAAAATACCATTGATGACACTATGTCCAAATTGTAACATATACTCAACCCCATCTTCATGTGCAATCTCAACCTTAACGAGTGGGGATGAGCCGAGTTATGCAACTTTTCAGCTACATATATCTTACCGGTACACACACTCGGCAGAGTTATTAAAAAAAAGTTATATGAAAAGTGGAAAATACCATTGATGGCACTATGTCCAACTTGTAACATATACCTAACCCCATCTCCATGTGCAATTTTGTCATTAAAGAGTGGGGATAAGCCGAGTTATGGAACTTTTCAGCTTCATATATCTTACCGGTACACACACTCGGCAGAGTTATTTAAAAAAAGTTATGTAAAAGTGGAAAATACCATTGATAGCACTATCATCATGTGCAATCTCAACCTTAACGAGTGGGGATGAGCCGAGTTATGGAACTTTTCAGTTTCATATATCTTACCGGTACACACACTCGGCAGAGTTATTTAAAAAAAGTTATATGAAAAGTGGAAAATACCATTGATGGCACTATGTCCAAATTGTTACATATACTCAACCCCATCACCATATGCAATCTCAACCTTAACGAGTGGGGATGAGCCGAGTTATGGAACTTTTCAGCTACATATATCTTACCGGTACACACACTCGGCAGAGTTATTAAAAAAAAGTTATATGAAAAGTGGAAAATACCATTGATGGCACTATGTCCAACTTGTAACATATACCTAACCCCATCACCATGTGCAATCTCAACCTTAACGAGTGGGGATGAGCCGAGTTATGGAACTTTTCAGCTTCATATATCTTACCGGTACACACACTCGGCAGAGTTATTTAAAAAAAGTTATATGAAAAGTGAAAAATACCATTGATGGCACTATGTCCAACTTGTAATATATACTCAACCCCATCTCCATGTGCAATTTCGTCCTTAACTAGTGGGGATAAGCCGAGTTATGGAACTTTTCAGCTTCATATATCTTACCGGTACACACACTCGGCAGAGTTATTTAAAAAAAGTTATATGAAAAGTGAAAAATACCATTGATGGCACTATGTCCAACTTGTAACATATACCTAACCCCATCTCCATGTTCAATTTCGTCCTTAACGAGTGGGGATGAGCCGAGTTATGGAACTTTTTAGCTTCATATATCTTACCGGTACACACACTCGGCAGAGTTATTAAAAAAAGTTATATGAAAAGTGGAAAATACAATTGATAGCACTATGTCCAAATTGTAACATATACTCAACCCCATCACCATGTGCAATCTCAACCTGAACGAGTGGGGATGAGCCGAGTTATGGAACTTTTCAGCTACATATATCTTACCGGTACACACACTCGGCAGAGTTATTAAAAAAAAGTTTTATGAAAAGTGGAAAATACCATTGATGGCACTATGTCCAACTTGTAACATATACCTAACCCCATCTTCATGTGCAATTTTGTCATTAACGAGTGGGGATAAGCCGAGTTATGGAACTTTTCAGCTTCATATATCTTACCGGTACACACACTCGGCAGAGTTATTTAAAAAAAGTTATATGAAAAGTGGAAAATACCATTGATGACACTATGTCCAAATTGTAACATATACTCAACCCCATCTCCATGTGCAATCTCAACCTTAACGAGTGGGGATGAGCCGAGTTATGGAACTTTTCAGCTACATATATCTTACCGGTACACACACTCGGCAGAGTTATTAAAAAAAAGTTATATGAAAAGTGGAAAATACCATTGATGGCACTATGTCCAACTTGTAACATATACCTAACCCCATCTCCATGTGCAATTTTGTCATTAAAGAGTGGGGATAAGCCGAGTTATGGAACTTTTCAGCTTCATATATCTTACCGGTACACACACTCGGCAGAGTTATTTAAAAAAAGTTATATGAAAAGTGGAAAATACTATTGATGGCACTATGTCCAAATTGTTACATATACTCAACCCCATCACCATATGCAATCTCAACCTTAACGAGTGGGGATGAGCCGAGTTATGGAACTTTTCAGCTTCATATATCTTACCGGTACACACACTCGGCAGATTTATTAAAAAAAAGTTATATGAAAAGTGGAAAATACCATTGATGGCACTATGTCCAATTTGTAACATATACCTAACCCCATCATCGTGTGCAATTTTGTCCTTAACGAGTGGGGATAAGCCGAGTTATGGAACTTTTCAGCTTCATATATCTTACCGGTACACACACTCGGCAGAGTTATTTAAAAAAAGTTATATGAAAAGTGGAAACTACCATTGATGGCACTATGTCCAAATTGTTACATATACTCAACCCCATCACCATGTGCAATCTCAACCTTAACGAGTGGGGATGAGCCGAGTTATGGAACTTTTCAGCTTCATATATCTTACCGGTACACACACTCGGCAGAGTTATTTAAAAAAAGTTATATGAAAAGTGGAAAATACCATTGATGGAACTATGTCCAACTTGTAGCATATACCTAACCCCATCTCCATGTGCAATCTCAACCTTAACGAGTGGGGATGAGCCGAGTTATGGAATTTTTAAACTTCATATATCTTACCGGCACACACACTCGGCAGAGTTATTTAAAAAAAAGTTATATGAAAAGTGGAAAATACCATTGATGGCACTATGTCCAACTTGTAACATATACCTAACCCCATCTCCATGTGCAACTTTGTCATTAACGAGTGGGGATAAGCCGAGTTATGGAACTTTTCAGCTTCATATATCTTACCGGTACACACACTCGGCAGAGTTATTTAAAAAAAGTTATATGAAAAGTGGAAACTACCATTGATGGCACTATGTCCAAATTGTTACATATACTCAACCCCATCACCATGTGCAATCTCAACCTTAACGAGTGGGGATGAGCCGAGTTATGGAACTTTTCAGCTTCATATATCTTACCGGTACACACACTCGGCAGAGTTATTAAAAAAAAGTTATATGAAAAGTGGAAAATACCATTGATGGCACTATGTCCAACTTGTAGAATATACCTAACCCCATCTCCATGTGCAATTTTGTCCTTAACGAGTGGGGATAAGCCTAGTTATGGAACTTTTCAGCTTCATATATCTTACCGGTACACACACTCGGCAGAGTTATTTAAAAAAAGTTATATGAAAAGTGGAAAATACCATTGATAGCACTATGTCCAACTTGTAACATATACCTAAAGCCATCTCCATTTGCAATTTCGTCCTTAACGAGTGGGGATAAGCCGAATTATGGAACTTTTCAGCTTCATATATCTTACCGGTACACACACTCAGCAAAGTTATTTAAAAAAAGTTATATGAAAAGTGGAAAATACCATTGATGGCACTATGTCCAACTTGTAACATATACCTAACCCCATCTCCATGTGCAATCTCAACCTTAACGAGTGGGGATGAGCCGAGTTATGGAACTTTTCAGCTTCATATATCTTACCGGTACACACACTCGGCACTCCTTAACGAGTGGGGATAAGCCGAGTTATGGAACTTTTCAGCTTCATATATCTTACCGGTACACACACTCGGCAGAGTTATTTAAAAAAAGTTATATGAAAAGTGGAAAATACCATTGATGGCACTATGTCCAACTTGTAACATATACCTAACCCCATCTCCATGTGCAATCTCGACCTCAACGAGTGGGGATGAGCCGAGTTATGGAACTTTTCAGCTTCATATATCTTACCGGTACACACACTCGGCAGAGTTATTTAAAAAAAGTTATATGAAAAGTGGAAAATACCATTGATGGCACTATGTCCAACTTGTAACATATACCTAACCCCATCTCCATGTGCAATTTTGTCCTTAACGAGTGGGGATGAGCCGAGTTATGGAACTTTTCAGCTTCATATATCTTACCGGTACACACATTCGGCAGAGTTATTTAAAAAAAGTTATATGAAAAGTGAAAAATACCATTGATGGAACTATGTCCAACTTGTAACATATACCTAACCCCATCTCCATGTGCAATTTTGTCCTTAACGAGTGGGAATAAGCCGAGTTATGGAACTTTTCAGCTTCATATATCTTACCGGTACACACACTCAGCAGAGTTATTTAAATAAAGTTATATGAAAAGTGGAAAATACCATTGATGGCACTATGTCCAACTTGTAACATATACCTAACCCCATCTCCATGTGCAATTTTGTCCTTAACGAGTGGGGATAAGCCGAGTTATGGAACTTTTCAGCTTCATATATCTTACCGGTACACACTCAGCAGAGTTATTTAAAAAAAGTTATATGAAAAGTGGAAAATACCATTGATGGCACTATGTCCAACTTGTAACATATACCTAACCCCATCTCCATGTGCAATCTCAACCTTAACGAGTGGGGATGAGCCGAGTTATGGAACTTTTCAGCTTCATATATCTTACCGGTACACACACTCAGCAGAGTTATTTAAAAAAAGTTATATGAAAAGTGGAAAATACCATTGATAGCACTATGTCCAAATTGTTACATATACTCAACCCCATCTCCATGTGCAATCTCGTCCTTAACGAGTGGGGATGAGCCGAGTTATGGAACTTTTCAGCTTCATATATCTTACAGGTACACACACTCGGCAGAGTTATTTAAAAAAAGTTATATGAAAAGTGGAAAATACCATTGATGGCACTATGTCCAACTTGTAACATATACCTAACCCCATCTCCATGTGCAATTTTGTCCTTAACGAGTGGGGATGAGCCGAGTTATGGAACTTTTCAGCTTCATATATCTTACCGGTACACACACTCGGCAGAGTTATTTAAAAAAAGTTATATGAAAAGTGGAAAATACCATTGATGGCACTATGTCCAAATTGTTACATATACCTAACCCCATCACCATGTGCAATTTCGTCCTTAACGAGTGGGGATAAGCCGAGTCATGGAACTTTTCAGCTTCATATATCTTACCGGTACACACACACTCGGCAGAGTTATTTAAAAAAAGTTATATGAAAAGTGGAAACTACCATTGATGGCACTATGTCCAACTTGTAACATATACCTAACGCCATCACCATGTGCAATCTCAACCTTAACGAGTGGGAATGAGCCGAGTTATGGAACTTTTCAGCTTCATATATCTTACCGGTACACACACTCGGCAGAGTTATTTAAAAAAAGTTATATGAAAAGTGGAAAATACCATTGATGGCACTATGTCCAAATTGTTACATATACTCAACCCCATCTCCATGTGCAATCTCGTCCTTAACGTGTGGGGATGAGCCGAGTTATGGAACTTTTCAGCTTCATATATCTCACCGGTACACACACTCGGCAGAGTTATTTAAAAAAAGTTATATGAAAAGTGGAAAATACCATTGATGGCACTATGTCCAACTTGTAACATATACCTAACGCCATCTCCATGTGCAATTTCGTCTTTAACGAGTGGGGATAAGCCGAGTTATGAAACTTTTCAGCTTCATATATCTTACCGGTACACACTCAGCAGAGTTATTTAAAAAAAGTTATATGAAAAGTGGAAAATACCATTGATGGCACTATGTCCAACTTGTAACATATACCTAACCCCATCTCCATGTGCAATCTCAACCTTAACGAGTGGGGATGAGCCGAGTTATGGAACTTTTCAGCTTCATATATCTTACCGGTACACACACTCAGCAGAGTTATTTAAAAAAAGTTATATGAAAAGTGGAAAATACCATTGATGGCACTATGTCCAACTTGTAACATATACCTAACGCCATCTCCATGTGCAATTTCGTCTTTAACGAGTGGGGATAAGCCGAATTATGGAACTTTTCAGCTTCATATATCTTACCGGTACACACACTCAGCAAAGTTATTTAAAAAAAGTTATATGAAAAGTGGAAAATACCATTGATGGCACTATGTCCAACTTGTAACATATACCTAACCCCATCTCCATGTGCAATCTCAACCTTAACGAGTGGGGATGAGCCGAGTTATGGAACTTTTCAGCTTCATATATCTTACCGGTACACACACTCGGCAGAGTTATTTAAAAAAAGTTATATGAAAAGTGGAAAATACCATTGATGGCACTATGTCCAACTTGTAACATATACCTAACCCCATCTTCATGTGCAATCTCAACCTTAACGAGTGGGGATAAGCCGAGTTATGGAACTTTTCAGCTTCATATATCTTACCGGTACACACACTCGGCAGAGTTATTTAAAAAAAGTTATATGAAAAGTGGAAAATACCATTGATGGCACTATGTCCAACTTGTAACATATACCTAACCCCATCTCCATGTGCAATTTTGTCCTTAACGAGTGGGGATAAGCCGAGTTATGGAACTTTTCAGCTTCATATATCTTACCGGTACACACACTCGGCAGAGTTATTTAAAAAAAGTTATATGAAAAGTGGAAACTACCATTGATGGCACTATGTCCAAATTGTTACATATACCTAACCCCATCACCATGTGCAATCTCAACCTTAACGAGTGGGGATGAGCCGAGTTATGGAACTTTTAAGCTTCATATATCTTACCGGTACACACACTCGGCAGAGTTATTTAAAAAAAGTTATATGAAAAGTGGAAAATACCATTAATGGCACTATGTCCAACTTGTAACATATACCTAACCCCATCATCATGTGCAATCTCGTCCTTAACGAGTGGGGATGAGCCGAGTTATGGAACTTTTCAGCTTCATATATCTTACCGGTACACACACTCGGCAGAGTTATTTAAAAAAAGTTATATGAAAAGTGGAAAATACCATTGATGACACTATGTCCAAATTGTAACATATACTCAACCCCATCTCCATGTGCAATCTCAACCTTAACGAGTGGGGATGAGCCGAGTTATGGAACTTTTCAGCTACATATATCTTACCGGTACACACACTCGGCAGAGTTATTAAAAAAAAGTTATATGAAAAGTGGAAAATACCATTGATGGCACTATGTCCAACTTGTAACATATACCTAACCCCATCTCCATGTGCAATTTTGTCATTAAAGAGTGGGGATAAGCCGAGTTATGGAACTTTTCAGCTTCATATATCTTACCGGTACACACACTCGGCAGAGTTATTAAAAAAAAGTTTTATGAAAAGTGGAAAATACCATTGATGGCACTATGTCCAACTTGTAACATATACCTAACCCCATCTTCATGTGCAATTTTGTCATTAACGAGTGGGGATAAGCCGAGTTATGGAACTTTTCAGCTTCATATATCTTACCGGTACACACACTCGGCAGAGTTATTTAAAAAAAGTTATATGAAAAGTGGAAAATACCATTGATGACACTATGTCCAAATTGTAACATATACTCAACCCCATCTCCATGTGCAATCTCAACCTTAACGAGTGGGGATGAGCCGAGTTATGGAACTTTTCAGCTTCATATATCTTACCGGTACACACACTCGGCAGAGTTATTTAAAAAAAGTTATATGAAAAGTGAAAAATACCATTGATGGCACTATGTCCAACTTGTAACATATACTCAACCCCATCTCCATGTGCAATTTTGTCCTTAACTAGTGGGGATAAGCCGAGTTATGGAACTTTTCAGCTTCATATATCTTACCGGTACACACACTCGGCAGAGTTATTTGAAAAAAGTTATATGAAAAGTGAAAAATACCATTGATGGCACTATGTCCAACTTGTAACATATACCTAACCCCATCTCCATGTTCAATTTCGTCCTTAACGAGTGGGGATGAGCCGAGTTATGGAACTTTTTAGCTTCATATATCTTACCGGTACACACACTCGGCAGAGTTATTAAAAAAAGTTATATGAAAAGTGGAAAATACAATTGATAGCACTATGTCCAAATTGTAACATATACTCAACCCCATCTCCATGTGCAATCTCAACCTGAACGAGTGGGGATGAGCCGAGTTATGGAACTTTTCAGCTACATATATCTTACCGGTACACACACTCGGCAGAGTTATTAAAAAAAAGTTTTATGAAAAGTGGAAAATACCATTGATGGCACTATGTCCAACTTGTAACATATACCTAACGCCATCTCCATGTGCAATTTCGTCCTTAACGAGTGGGGATAAGCCGAATTATGGAACTTTTCAGCTTCATATATCTTACCGGTACACACACTCAGCAAAGTTATTTAAAAAAAGTTATATGAAAAGTGGAAAATACCATTGATGGCACTATGTCCAACTTCTAACATATACCTAACCCCATCTCCATGTGCAATCTCAACCTTAACGAGTGGGGATGAGCCGAGTTATGGAACTTTTCAGCTTCATATATCTTACCGGTACACACACTCGGCACTCCTTAACGAGTGGGGATAAGCCGAGTTATGGAACTTTTCAGCTTCATATATCTTACCGGTACACACACTCGGCAGAGTTATTTAAAAAAAGTTATATGAAAAGTGGAAAATACCATTGATGGCACTATGTCCAACTTGTAACATATACCTAACCCCATCTCCATGTGCAATCTCGACCTCAACGAGTGGGGATGAGCCGAGTTATGGAACTTTTCAGCTTCATATATCTTACCGGTACACACACTCGGCAGAGTTATTTAAAAAAAGTTATATGAAAAGTGGAAAATACCATTGATGGCACTATGTCCAACTTGTAACATATACCTAACCCCATCTCCATGTGCAATTTTGTCCTTAACGAGTGGGGATGAGCCGAGTTATGGAACTTTTCAGCTTCATATATCTTACCGGTACACACATTCGGCAGAGTTATTTAAAAAAAGTTATATGAAAAGTGAAAAATACCATTGATGGAACTATGTCCAACTTGTAACATATACCTAACCCCATCTCCATGTGCAATTTTGTCCTTAACGAGTGGGAATAAGCCGAGTTATGGAACTTTTCAGCTTCATATATCTTACCGGTACACACACTCAGCAGAGTTATTTAAATAAAGTTATATGAAAAGTGGAAAATACCATTGATGGCACTATGTCCAACTTGTAACATATACCTAACCCCATCTCCATGTGCAATTTTGTCCTTAACGAGTGGGGATAAGCCGAGTTATGGAACTTTTCAGCTTCATATATCTTACCGGTACACACTCAGCAGAGTTATTTAAAAAAAGTTATATGAAAAGTGGAAAATACCATTGATGGCACTATGTCCAACTTGTAACATATACCTAACCCCATCTCCATGTGCAATCTCAACCTTAACGAGTGGGGATGAGCCGAGTTATGGAACTTTTCAGCTTCATATATCTTACCGGTACACACACTCAGCAGAGTTATTTAAAAAAAGTTATATGAAAAGTGGAAAATACCATTGATAGCACTATGTCCAAATTGTTACATATACTCAACCCCATCTCCATGTGCAATCTCGTCCTTAACGAGTGGGGATGAGCCGAGTTATGGAACTTTTCAGCTTCATATATCTTACAGGTACACACACTCGGCAGAGTTATTTAAAAAAAGTTATATGAAAAGTGGAAAATACCATTGATGGCACTATGTCCAACTTGTAACATATACCTAACCCCATCTCCATGTGCAATTTTGTCCTTAACGAGTGGGGATGAGCCGAGTTATGGAACTTTTCAGCTTCATATATCTTACCGGTACACACACTCGGCAGAGTTATTTAAAAAAAGTTATATGAAAAGTGGAAAATACCATTGATGGCACTATGTCCAAATTGTTACATATACCTAACCCCATCACCATGTGCAATTTCGTCCTTAACGAGTGGGGATAAGCCGAGTCATGGAACTTTTCAGCTTCATATATCTTACCGGTACACACACACTCGGCAGAGTTATTTAAAAAAAGTTATATGAAAAGTGGAAAATACCATTGATGGCACTATGTCCAACTTGTAACATATACCTAACCCCATCTCCATGTGCAATCTCAACCTAAACGAGTGGGGATGAGCCGAGTTATGGAACTTTTCAGCTTCATATATCTTACCGGTACACACACTCAGCAGAGTTATTTAAAAAAAGTTATATGAAAAGTGGAAAATACCATTGATGGCACTATGTCCAACTTGTAACATATACCTAACGCCATCTCCATGTGCAATTTCGTCTTTAACGAGTGGGGATAAGCCGAATTATGGAACTTTTCAGCTTCATATATCTTACCGGTACACACACTCAGCAAAGTTATTTAAAAAAAGTTATATGAAAAGTGGAAAATACCATTGATGGCACTATGTCCAACTTGTAACATATACCTAACCCCATCTCCATGTGCAATCTCAACCTTAACGAGTGGGGATGAGCCGAGTTATGGAACTTTTCAGCTTCATATATCTTACCGGTACACACACTCGGCAGAGTTATTTAAAAAAAGTTATATGAAAAGTGGAAAATACCATTGATGGCACTATGTCCAACTTGTAACATATACCTAACCCCATCTCCATGTGCAATCTCAACCTTAACGAGTGGGGATAAGCCGAGTTATGGAACTTTTCAGCTTCATATATCTTACCGGTACACACACTCGGCAGAGTTATTTAAAAAAAGTTATATGAAAAGTGGAAAATACCATTGATGGCACTATGTCCAACTTGTAACATATACCTAACCCCATCTCCATGTGCAATTTTGTCCTTAACGAGTGGGGATAAGCCGAGTTATGGAACTTTTCAGCTTCATATATCTTACCGGTACACACACTCGGCAGAGTTATTTAAAAAAAGTTATATGAAAAGTGGAAAATACCATTGATGGCACTATGTCCAAATTGTTACATATACCTAACCCCATCACCATGTGCAATCTCAACCTTAACGAGTGGGGATGAGCCGAGTTATGGAACTTTTAAGCTTCATATATCTTACCGGTACACACACTCGGCAGAGTTATTTAAAAAAAGTTATATGAAAAGTGGAAAATACCATTGATGGCACTATGTCCAACTTGTAACATATACCTAACCCCATCATCATGTGCAATCTCGTCCTTAACGAGTGGGGATGAGCCGAGTTATGGAACTTTTCAGCTTCATATATCTTACAGGTACACACACTCGGCAGAGTTATTTAAAAAAAGTTATATGAAAAGTGTAAAATACCATTGATGGCACTATGTCCAACTTGTAACATATACCTAACCCCATCATCGTGTGCAATTTTGTCCTTAACGAGTGGGGATAAGCCGAGTTATGGAACTTTTCAGCTTCATATATCTTACCGGTACACACACTCGGCAGAGTTATTTAAAAAAGGTTATATGAAAAGTGGAAAATACCATTGATTACACTATGTCCAAATTGTTTCATATACCTGAACCCATCACCATGTGTAATCTCAACCTTAACGAGTGGGGATGAGCCGAGTTATGGAACTTTTCAGCTTCATATATCTTACCGGTACACACACTCGGCAGAGTTATTAAAAAAAAGTTATATGAAAAGTGGAAAATACCATTGATGGAACTATGTCCAACTTGTAACATATACCTAACCCCATCTCCGTGTGCAATCTCAACCTTAACGAGTGGGGATAAGCCGAGTTATGGAACTTTTCAGCTTCATATATCTTACCGGTACACACACTCAGCAGAGTTATTTAAAAAAAGTTATATGAAAAGTGGAAACTACCATTGATGGCACTATGTCCAAATTGTTTCATATACTCAACCCCATCACCATGTGCAATCTCAACCTTAACGAGTGGGGATGAGCCGAGTTATGGAACTTTTCAGCTACATATATCTTACCGGTACACACACTCGGCAGAGTTATTAAAAAAAAGTTTTATGAAAAGTGGAAAATACCATTGATGGAACTATGTCCAACTTGTAACATATACCTAACCCCATCTCCGTGTGCAATCTCAACCTTAACGAGTGGGGATAAGCCGAGTTATGGAACTTTTCAGCTTCATATATCTTACCGGTACACACACTCAGCAGAGTTATTTAAAAAAAGTTATATGAAAAGTGGAAAATACCATTGATGGCACTATGTCCAACTTGTAACATATACCTAACCCCATCTCCATGTGCAATCTCAACCTTAACGAGTGGGGATAAGCCGAGTTATGGAACTTTTCAGCTTCATATATCTTACCGGTACACACACTCGGCAGAGTTATTTAAAAAAAGTTATATGAAAAGTGGAAAATACCATTGATGGCACTATGTCCAACTTGTAACATATACCTAACCCCATCTCCATGTGCAATTTTGTCCTTAACGAGTGGGGATAAGCCGAGTTATGGAACTTTTCAGCTTCATATATCTTACCGGTACACACACTCGGCAGAGTTATTTAAAAAAAGTTATATGAAAAGTGGAAAATACCATTGATGGCACTATGTCCAAATTGTTACATATACTCAACCCCATCACCATGTGCAATCTCAACCTTAACGAGTGGGGATAAGCCGAGTTATGGAACTTTTCAGCTACATATATCTTACCGGTACACACACTCGGCAGAGTTATTAAAAAAAAGTTATATGAAAAGTGGGAAATACCATTGATGGAACTATGTCCAACTTGTAACATATACCTAACCCCATCTCCATGTGCAATCTCAACCTTAACGAGTGGGGATAAGCCGAGTTATGGAACTTTTCAGCTTCATATATCTTACCGGTACACACACTCAGCAGAGTTATTTAAAAAAAGTTATATGAAAAGTGGAAAATACCATTGATGGCACTATTTCCAACTTGTAACATATACCTAACCCCATCTCCATGTCCAATCTCAACCTTAACGAGTGGGGATAAGCCGAGTTATGGAACTTTTCAGCTTCATATATCTTACCGGTACATACACTCGGCAGAGTTATTTAAAAAAAGTTATATGAAAAGTGGAAAATACCATTGATGGCACTATGTCCAACTTGTAACATATACCTAACCCCATCTCCATGTGCAATTTTGTCCTTAACGAGTGGGGATAAGCCGAGTTATGGAACTTTTCAGCTTCATATATCTTACCGGTACACACACTCGGCAGAGTTATTTAAAAAAAGTTATATGAAAAGTGAAAAATACCATTGATGGCACTATGTCCAAATTGTTACATATACCTAACCCCATCTCCATGTGCAATCTCGTCCTTAACAAGTGGGGATGAGCCGAGTTATGGAACTTTTCAGCTTCATATATCTTACAGGTACACACACTCGGCAGAGTTATTTAAAAAAAAAGTTATATGAAAAGTGGAAAATACCATTGATGGCACTATGTCCAACTTGTAACATATACCTAACCCCATCTCCATGTGCAATTTTGTCCTTAACGGATGGGAATAAGCCGAGTTATGGAACTTTTCAGCTTCATATATCTTACCGGTACACACACTCGGCAGAGTTATTTAAAAAAAGTTATATGAAAAGTGGAAAATACCATTGATTACACTATGTCCAAATTGTTACATATACCTAACCCCATCACCATGTGTAATCTCAACCTTAACGAGTGGGGATGAGCCGAGTTATGGAACTTTTCAGCTTCATATATCTTACCGGTACACACACTCGGCAGAGTTATTTAAAAAAAGTTATATGAAAAGTGGAAACTACCATTGATGGCACTATGTCCAAATTGTTACATATACTCAACCCCATCACCATGTGCAATCTCAACCTTAACGAGTGGGGATGAACCGAGTTATGGAACTTTTCAGCTACATATATCTTACCGGTACACACACTCGACAGAGTTATTAAAAAAAAGTTATATGAAAAGTGGAAAATACCATTGATGGAACTATGTCCAACTTGTAACATATACCTAACCCCATCTCCGTGTGCAATCTCAACCTTAACGAGTGGGGATAAGCCGAGTTATGGAACTTTTCAGCTTCATATATCTTACCGGTACACACACTCGGCAGAGTTATTTAAAAAAAGTTATATGAAAAGTGGAAACTACCATTGATGGCACTGTGTCCAAATTGTTACATATACTCAACCCCATCACCATGTGTAATCTCAACCTTAACGAGTGGGGATGAGCCGAGTTATGGAACTTTTCAGCTACATATATCTTACCGGTACACACACTCGGCAGAGTTATTAAAAAAAAGTTATATGAAAAGTGGAAAATACCATTGATGGAACTATGTCCAACTTGTAACATATACCTAACCCCATCTCCGTGTGCAATCTCAACCTTAACGAGTGGGGATAAGCCGAGTTATGGAACTTTTCAGCTTCATATATCTTACAGGTACACACACTCGGCAGAATTATTTAAAAAAAGTTATATGAAAAGTGTAAAATACCATTGATGGCACTATGTCCAACTTGTAACATATACCTAACCCCATCACCGTGTGCAATTTTGTCCTTAACGGATGGGAATAAGCCGAGTTATGGAACTTTTCAGCTTCATATATCTTACCGGTACACACACTCGGCAGAGTTATTTAAAAAAAGTTATATGAAAAGTGGAAAATACCATTGATTACACTATGTCCAAATTGTTACATATACCTAACCCCATCACCATGTGTAATCTCAACCCTCACGAGTGGGGATGAGCCGAGTTGTGGAACTTTTCAGCTTCATATATCTTACAGGTACACACACTCGGCAGAGTTATTTGAAAAAAGTTATATGAAAAGTGGAAAATACCATTGATGGCACTATGTCCAACTTGTAACATATACCTAACCCCATCTCCATGTGCAATTTTGTCCTTAACGAGTGGGGATAAGCCGAGTTATGGAACTTTTCAGCTTCATATATCTTACCGGTACACACACTCGGCAGAGTTATTTAAAAAAAGTTATATGAAAAGTGGAAAATACCATTGATGGCACTATGTCCAAATTGTTACATATACCTAACCCCATCACCATGTGCAATCTTGTCCTTAACGAGTGGGGATGAGCCGAGTTATGGAACTTTTAAGCTTCATATATCTTACCGGTACACACACTCGGCAGAGTTATTTAAAAAAAGTTATATGAAAAGTGGAAAATACCATTGATGGCACTATGTCCAACTTGTAACATATACCTAACCCCATCACCGTGTGCAATCTCAACCTTAACGGATGGGAATAAGCCGAGTTATGGAACTTTTCAGCTTCATATATCTTACCGGTACACACACTCGGCAGAGTTATTAAAAAAAGTTATATGAAAAGTGGAAAATACCATTGATTACACTATGTCCAAATTGTTACATATACCTAACCCCATCACCATGTGTAATCTCAACCCTCACGAGTGGGGATGAGCCGAGTTGTGGAACTTTTCAGCTTCATATATCTTACCGGTACACACACTCAGCAGAGTTATTTAAAAAAAGTTATATGAAAAGTGGAAAATACCATTGATGGCACTATGTCCAACTTGTAACATATACCTAACCCCATCATCATGTGCAATCTCGTCCTTAACGAGTGGGGATGAGCCGAGTTATGGAACTTTTCAGCTTCATATATCTTACAGGTACACACACTCGGCAGAGTTATTTAAAAAAAGTTATATGAAAAGTGTAAAATACCATTGATGGCACTATGTCCAACTTGTAACATATACCTAACCCCATCACCGTGTGCAATTTTGTCCTTAACGGATGGGAATAAGCCGAGTTATGGAACTTTTCAGCTTCATATATCTTACCGGTACACACACTCGGCAGAGTTATTTAAAAAAAGTTATATGAAAAGTGGAAAATACCATTGATTACACTATGTCCAAATTGTTACATATACCTAACCCCATCACCATGTGTAATCTCAACCTTAACGAGTGGGGATGAGCCGAGTTATGGAACTTTTAAGCTTCATATATCTTACCGGTACACACACTCGGCAGAATTATTTAAAAAAAGTTATATGAAAAGTGGAAAATACCATTGATGGCACTATGTCCAACTTGTAACATATACCTAACCCCATCATCATGTGCAATCTCGTCCTTAACGAGTGGGGATGAGCCGAGTTATGGAACTTTTCAGCTTCATATATCTTACAGGTACACACACTCGGCAGAGTTATTTAAAAAAAGTTATATGAAAAGTGTAAAATACCATTGATGGCACTATGTCCAACTTGTAACATATACCTAACCCCATCTCCATGTGCAATTTTGTCCTTAACGGATGGGAATAAGCCGAGTTATGGAACTTTTCAGCTTCATATATCTTACCGGTACACACACTCGGCAGAGTTATTTAAAAAAGGTTATATGAAAAGTGGAAAATACCATTGATTACACTATGTCCAAATTGTTACATATACCTAACCCCATCACCATGTGTAATCTCAACCTTAACGAGTGGGGATGAGCCGAGTTATGGAACTTTTCAGCTTCATATATCTTACCGGTACACACACTCGGCAGAGTTATTTAAAAAAAGTTATATGAAAAGTGGAAACTACCATTGATGGCACTGTGTCCAAATTGTTACATATACCCAACCCCATCACCATGTGCAATCTCAACCTTAACGAGTGGGGATAAGCCGAGTTATGGAACTTTTCAGCTTCATATATCTTACCGGTACACACACTCAGCAGAGTTATTTAAAAAAAGTTATATGAAAAGTGGAAAATACCATTGATGGCACTATGTCCAACTTGTAACATATACCTAACCCCATCTCCATGTGCAATCTCAACCTTAACGAGTGGGGATAAGCCGAGTTATGGAACTTTTCAGCTTCATATATCTTACCGGTACACACACTCGGCAGAGTAATTTAAAAAAAGTTATATGAAAAGTGGAAACTACCATTGATGGCACTGTGTCCAAATTGTTACATATACTCAACCCCATCACCATTTGCAATCTCAACCTTAACGAGTGGGGATGAGCCGAGTTATGGAACTTTTCAGCTACATATATCTTACCGGTACACACACTCGGCAGAGTTATTAAAAAAAAGTTATATGAAAAGTGGAAAATACCATTGATGGAACTATGTCCAACTTGTAACATATACCTAACCCCATCTCCGTGTGCAATCTCAACCTGAACGAGTGGGGATAAGCCGAGTTATGGAACTTTTCAGCTTCATATATCTTACCGGTACACACACTCAGCAGAGTTATTTAAAAAAAGTTATATGAAAAGTGGAAAATACCATTGATGGCACTATGTCCAACTTGTAACATATACCTAACCCCATCTCCATGTGCAATTTTGTCCTTAACGAGTGGGGATAAGCCGAGTTATGGAACTTTTCAGCTTCATATATCTTACCGGTACACACACTCGGCAGAGTTATTAAAAAAAAGTTATATGAAAAGTGGAAAATACCATTGATGGAACTATGTCCAACTTGTAACATATACCTAACCCCATCTCCGTGTGCAATCTCAACCTTAACGAGTGGGGATAAGCCGAGTTATGGAACTTTTCAGCTTCATATATCTTACCGGTACACACACTCAGCAGAGTTATTTAAAAAAAGTTATATGAAAAGTGGAAAATACCATTGATGGCACTATGTCCAACTTGTAACATATACCTAACCCCATCTCCATGTGCAATTTTGTCCTTAACGAGTGGGGATAAGCCGAGTTATGGAACTTTTCAGCTTCATATATCTTACCGGTACACACACTCGGCAGAGTTATTTAAAAAAAGTTATATGAAAAGTGGAAAATACCATTGATGGCACTATGTCCAAATTGTTACATATACCTAACCCCATCACCATGTGCAATCTTGTCCTTAACGAGTGGGGATGAGCCGAGTTATGGAACTTTTAAGCTTCATATATCTTACCGGTACACACACTCGGCAGAGTTATTTAAAAAAAGTTATATGAAAAGTGTAAAATACCATTGATGGCACTATGTCCAACTTGTAACATATACCTAACTCCATCACCGTGTGCAATCTCAACCTTAACGGATGGGAATAAGCCGAGTTATGGAACTTTTCAGCTTCATATATCTTACCGGTACACACACTCGGCAGAGTTATTAAAAAAAAGTTATATGAAAAGTGGAAAATACCATTGATAACACTATGTCCAAATTGTTACATATACCTAACCCCATCACCATGTGTAATCTCAACCCTCACGAGTGGGGATGAGCCGAGTTGTGGAACTTTTCAGCTTCATATATCTTACCGGTACACACACTCAGCAGAGTTATTTAAAAAAAGTTATATGAAAAGTGGAAAATACCATTGATGGCACTATGTCCAACTTGTAACATATACCTAACCCCATCATCATGTGCAATCTCGTCCTTAACGAGTGGGGATGAGCCGAGTTATGGAACTTTTCAGCTTCATATATCTTACAGGTACACACACTCGGCAGAGTTATTTAAAAAAAGTTATATGAAAAGTGGAAAATACCATTGATTACACTATGTCCAACTTGTAACATATACCTAACCCCATCACCGTGTGCAATTTTGTCCTTAACGGATGGGAATAAGCCGAGTTATGGAACTTTTCAGCTTCATATATCTTACCGGTACACACACTCGGCAGAGTTATTTAAAAAAAGTTATATGAAAAGTGGAAAATACCATTGATTACACTATGTCCAAATTGTTACATATACCTAACCCCATCACCATGTGTAATCTCAACCTTAACGAGTGGGGATGAGCCGAGTTATGGAACTTTTAAGCTTCATATATCTTACCGATACACACACTCGGCAGAGTTATTTAAAAAAAGTTATATGAAAAGTGGAAAATACCATTGATGGCACTATGTCCAACTTGTAACATATACCTAACCCCATCATCATGTGCAATCTCGTCCTTAACGAGTAGGGATGAGCCGAGTTATGGAACTTTTCAGCTTCATATATCTTACAGGTACACACACTCGGCAGAGTTATTTAAAAAAAGTTATATGAAAAGTGGAAAATACCATTGATGGCACTATGTCCAACTTGTAACATATACCTAACCCCATCTCCATGTGCAATTTTGTCCTTAACGGATGGGAATAAGCCGAGTTATGGAACTTTTCAGCTTCATATATCTTACCGGTACACACACTCGGCAGAGTTATTTAAAAAAGGTTATATGAAAAGTGGAAAATACCATTGATTACACTATGTCCAAATTGTTACATATACCTAACCCCATCACCATGTGTAATCTCAACCTTAACGAGTGGGGATGAGCCGAGTTATGGAACTTTTCAGCTACATATATCTTACCGGTACACACACTCGGCAGAGTTATTAAAAAAAGTTATATGAAAAGTGGAAAATACCATTGATGGAACTATGTCCAACTTGTAACATATACCTAACCCCATCTCCGTGTGCAATCTCAACCTTAACGAGTGGGGATAAGCCGAGTTATGGAACTTTTCAGCTTCATATATCTTACCGGTACACACACTCAGCAGAGTTATTTAAAAAAAGTTATATGAAAAGTGGAAAATACCATTGATGGCACTATGTCCAACTTGTAACATATACCTAACCCCATCTCCATGTGCAATCTCAACCTTAACGAGTGGGGATAAGCCGAGTTATGGAACTTTTCAGCTTCATATATCTTACCGGTACACACACTCGGCAGAGTAATTTAAAAAAAGTTATATGAAAAGTGGAAACTACCATTGATGGCACTGTGTCCAAATTGTTACATATACTCAACCCCATCACCATGTGCAATCTCAACCTTAACGAGTGGGGATGAGCCGAGTTATGGAACTTTTCAGCTACATATATCTTACCGGTACACACACTCGGCAGAGTTATTTAAAAAAAGTTATATGAAAAGTGGAAAATACCATTGATGGAACTATGTCCAACTTGTAACATATACCTAACCCCATCTCCGTGTGCAATCTCAACCTTAACGAGTGGGGATAAGCCGAGTTATGGAACTTTTCAGCTTCATATATCTTACCGGTACACACACTCAGCAGAGTTATTTAAAAAAAGTTATATGAAAAGTGGAAAATACCATTGATGGCACTATGTCCAACTTGTAACATATACCTAACGCCATCTCCATGTGCAATCTCAACCTTAACGAGTGGGGATAAGCCGAGTTATGGAACTTTTCAGCTTCATATATCTTACCGGTACACACACTCAGCAGAGTTATTTAAAAAAGTTGTATGAAAAGTGGAAAATACCATTGATGGCACTATGTCCAACTTGTAACATATACCTAACCCCATCTCCATGTGCAATTTCGTCCTTAACGAGTGGGGGTAAGCCGAGTTATGGAACTTTTCAGCTTCATATATCTTACCGGTACACACACTCAGCAGAGTTATTTAAAAAAAGTTATATGAAAAGTGGAAAATACCATTGATGGCACTATGTCCAAATTGTTACATATACCTTACCCCATCACCATGTGCAATTTCGTCCTTAACGAGTGGGGATAAGCCGAGTTATGGAACTTTTCAGCTTCATATATCTTACCGGTACACACACTCGGCAGAGTTATTTAAAAAAAGTTATATGAAAAGTGGAAAATACCATTGATGGCACTATGTCCAAATTGTTACATATACTCAACCCCATCTCCATGTGCAATCTCGTCCTTAACGTGTGGGGATGAGCCGAGTTAAGTAACTTTTCAGCTTCATATATCTCACCGGTACACACACTCGGCAGAGTTATTTAAAAAAAGTTATATGAAAAGTGGAAAATACCATTGAAGGCACTATGTCCAACTTGTAACATATACCTAACGCCATCTCCATGTGCAATTTCGTCTTTAACGAGTGGGGATAAGCCGAGTTATGAAACTTTTCAGCTTCATATATCTTACCGGTACACACTCAGCAGAGTTATTTAAAAAAAGTTATATGAAAAGTGGAAAATACCATTGATGGCACTATGTCCAACTTGTAACATATACCTAACCCCATTTCCATGTGCAATCTCAACCTTAACGAGTGGGGATGAGCCGAGTTATGGAACTTTTCAGCTTCATATATCTTACCGGTACACACACTCAGCAGAGTTATTTAAAAAAAGTTATATGAAAAGTGGAAAATACCATTGATGGCACTATGTCCAACTTGTAACATATACCTAACCCCATCTCCATGTGCAATTTTGTCCTTAACGAGTGGGGATAAGCCGAGTTATGGAACTTTTCAGCTTCATATATCTTACCGGTACACACACTCGGCAGAGTTATTTAAAAAAAGTGATATGAAAAGTGGAAAATACCATTGATAGCACTATGTCTAACTTGTAACATATACCTAACCCCATCTCCATGTGCAATTTCGTCCTTAACGAGTGGGGATAAGCCGAGTTATGGAACTTTTCAGCTTCATATATCTTACCGGTACACACACTCAGCAAAGTTATTTAGAAAAAGTTATATGAAAAGTGGAAAATACCATTGATGGCACTATGTCCAACTTGTAACATATACCTAACCCCATCTCCATGTGCAATCTCAACCTTAACGAGTGGGGATGAGCCGAGTTATGGAACTTTTCAGCTTCATATATCTTACCGGTACACACACTCGGCAGAGTTATTTAAAAAAAGTTATATGAAAAGTGGAAAATACCATTGATGGCACTATGTCCAACTTGTAACATATACCTAACCCCATCTCCATGTGCAATCTCAACCTTAACGAGTGGGGATAAGCCGAGTTATGGAACTTTTCAGCTTCATATATCTTACCGGTACACACACTCGGCAGAGTTATTTAAAAAAAGTTATATGAAAAGTGGAAAATACCATTGATGGCACTATGTCCAACTTGTAACATATACCTAACCCCATCTCCATGTGCAGTTTTGTCCTTAACGAGTGGGGATAAGCCGAGTTATGGAACTTTTCAGCTTCATATATCTTACCGGTACACACACTCGGCAGAGTTATTTAAAAAAAGTTATATGAAAAGTGGAAAATACCATTGATGGCACTATGTCCAAATTGTTACATATACTCAACCCCATCTCCATGTGCAATCTCAACCTTAACGAGTGGGGATGAGCCGAGTTATGGAACTTTTAAGCTTCATATATCTTACCGGTACACACACTCGGCAGAGTTATTTAAAAAAAGTTATATGAAAAGTGGAAAATACCATTGATGGCACTATGTCCAACTTGTAACATATACCTAACCCCATCATCATGTGCAATCTCGTCCTTAACGAGTGGGGATGAGCCGAGTTATGGAACTTTTCAGCTTCATATATCTTACAGGTACACACACTCGGCAGAGTTATTTAAAAAAAGTTATATGAAAAGTGGAAAATACCATTGATGGCACTATGTCCAACTTGTAACATATACCTAACCCCATCTCCATGTGCAATTTTGTCCTTAACGGATGGGAATAAGCCGAGTTATGGAACTTTTCAGCTTCATATATCTTACCGGTACACACACTCGGCAGAGTTATTTAAAAAAGGTTATATGAAAAGTGGAAAATACCATTGATTACACTATGTCCAAATTGTTACATATACCTAACCCCATCACCATGTGTAATCTCAACCTTAACGAGTGGGGATGAGCCGAGTTATGGAACTTTTCAGCTTCATATATCTTACCGGTACACACACTCGGCAGAGTTATTTAAAAAAAGTTATATGAAAAGTGGAAACTACCATTGATGGAACTGTGTCCAAATTGTTACATATACTCAACCCCATCACCATGTGCAATCTCAACCTTAACGAGTGGGGATGAGCCGAGTTATGGAACTTTTCAGCTACATATATCTTACCGGTACACACACTCGGCAGAGTTATTAAAAAAAAGTTATATGAAAAGTGGAAAATACCATTGATGGAACTATGTCCAACTTGTAACATATACCTAACCCAATCTCCGTGTGCAATCTCAACCTTAACGAGTGGGGATAAGCCGAGTTATGGAACTTTTCAGCTTCATATATCTTACCGGTACACACACTCAGCAGAGTTATTTAAAAAAAGTTATATGAAAAGTGGAAAATACCATTGATGGCACTATGTCCAACTTGTAACATATACCTAACCCCATCTCCATGTGCAATCCCAACCTTAACGAGTGGGGATAAGCCGAGTTATGGAACTTTTCAGCTTCATATATCTTACCGGTACACACACTCGGCAGAGTTATTTGAAAAAAGTTATATGAAAAATGGAAAATACCATTGATGGCACCATGTCCAACTTGTAACATATACCTAACCCCATCTCCATGTGCAGTTTTGTCCTTAACGAGTGGGGATAAGCCGAGTTATGGAACTTTTCAGCTTCATATATCTTACCGGTACACACACTCGGCAGAGTTATTTAAAAAAAGTTATATGAAAAGTGGAAAATACCATTGATGGCACTATGTCCAAATTGTTACATATACCTAACCCCATCACCATGTGCAATCTTGTCCTTAACGAGTGGGGATGCGCCGAGTTATGGAACTTTTAAGCTTCATATATCTTACCGGTACACACACTCGGCAGAGTTATTTAAAAAAAGTTATATGAAAAGTGGAAAATACCATTGATGGCACTATGTCCAACTTGTAACATATACCTAACCCCATCATCATGTGCAATCTCGTCCTTAACGAGTGGGGATGAGCCGAGTTATGGAACTTTTCAGCTTCATATATCTTACAGGTACACACACTCGGCAGAGTTATTTAAAAAAAGTTATATGAAAAGTGGAAAATACCATTGATGGCACTATGTCCAACTTGTAACATATACCTAACCCCATCACCGTGTGCAATTTTGTCCTTAACGGATGGGAATAAGCCGAGTTATGGAACTTTTCAGCTTCATATATCTTACCGGTACACACACTCGGCAGAGTTATTTAAAAAAAGTTATATGAAAAGTGGAAAATACCATTGATGGCACTATGTCCAACTTGTAACATATACCTAACCCCATCATCATGTGCAATCTCGTCCTTAACGAGTGGGGATGAGCCGAGTTATGGAACTTTTCAGCTTCATATATCTTACAGGTACACACACTCGGCAGAGTTATTTAAAAAAAGTTATATGAAAAGTGGAAAATACCATTGATTACACTATGTCCAAATTGTTACATATACCTAACCCCATCACAATGTGTAATCTCAACCTTAACGAGTGGGGATGAGCCGAGTTGTGGAACTTTTCAGCTTCATATATCTTACCGGTACACACACTCGGCAGAGTTATTTAAAAAAAGTTATATGAAAAGTGGAAACTACCATTGATGGCACTATGTCCAAATTGTTACATATACTCAACCCCATCACCATGTGCAATCTCAACCTTAACGAGTGGGGATGAGCCGAGTTATGGAACTTTTCAGCTTCATATATCTTACCGGTACACACACTCAGCAGAGTTATTTAAAAAAAGTTATATGAAAAGTGGAAAATACCATTGATGGCACTATGTCCAACTTGTAACATATACCTAACCCCATCTCCATGTGCAATCTCAACCTTAACGAGTGGGGATAAGCCGAGTTATGGAACTTTTCAGCTTCATATATCTTACCGGTACACACACTCAGCAGAGTTATTTAAAAAAGTTATATGAAAAGTGGAAAATACCATTGATGGCACTATGTCCAACTTGTAACATATACCTAACCCCATCTCCATGTGCAATTTCGTCCTTAACGAGTGGGGGTAAGCCGAGTTATGGAACTTTTCAGCTTCATATATCTTACCGGTACACACACTCAGCAGAGTTATTTAAAAAAAGTTATATGAAAAGTGGAAAATACCATTGATGGCACTATGTCCAACTTGTAACATATACCTAACCCCATCTCCATGTGCAATTTCGTCCTTAACGAGTGGGGATAAGCCGAGTTATGGAACTTTTCAGCTTCATATATCTTACCGGTACACACACTCGGCAGAGTTATTTAAAAGAAGTTATATGAAAAGTGAAAAATACCATTGATGGAACTATGTCCAACTTGTAACATATACCTAACCCCATCTCCATGTGCAATTTCGTCCTTAACGAGTTGGGATAAGCCGAGTTATGGAACTTTTCAGCTTCATATATCTTACCGGTACACACACTCGGCAGAGTTATTTAAAAAAAGTTATATGAAAAGTGGAAAATACCATTGATGGCACTGTGTCCAAATTGTTACATATACCTAACCCCATCACCATGTGCAATCTCAACCTTAACGAGTGGGGATGAGCCGAGTTATGGAACTTTTAAGCTTCATATATCTTACCGGTACACACACTCGGCAGAGTTATTTAAAAAAAGTTATATGAAAAGTGGAAAAAACCATTGATGGCACTATGTCCAACTTGTAACATATACCTAACCCCATCATCATGTGCAATCTCGTCCTTAACGAGTGGGGATGAGCCGAGTTATGGAACTTTTCAGCTTCATATATCTTACAGGTACACACACTCGGCAGAGTTATTTGAAAAAAGTTATATGAAAAGTGGAAAATACCATTGATGGCACTATGTCCAACTGGTAACATATACCTAACCCCATCTCCATGTGCAATTTTATCCTTATCGGATGGGAATAAGCCGAGGTATGGAACTTTTCAGCTTCATATATCTTACCGGTACACACACTCGGCAGAGTTTTTTAAAAAAAGTTATATGAAAAGTGGAAAATACCATTGATAACACTATGTCCAAATTGTTACATATACCTAACCCCATCACCATGTGCAATCTCAACCTTAACGAGTGGGGATGAGCCGAGTTATGGAACTTTTCAGCTTCATATATCTTACCGGTACACACACTCGGCAGAGTTATTTAAAAAAAGTTATATGAAAAGAGGAAACTACCATTGATGGCACTATGTCCAAATTGTTACATATACTCAACCCCATCACCATGTGCAATCTCAACCTTAACGAGTGGGGATAAGCCGAGTTATGGAACTTTTCAGCTACATATATCTTACCGGTACACACACTCGGCAGAGTTATTTAAAAAAAGTTATATGAAAAGTGGAAACTACCATTGATGGCACTATGTCCAAATTGTAACATATACTCAACCCAACACCATGTGCAATCTCAACCTTAACGAGTGGGGATGAGCCGAGTTATGGAACTTTTCAGCTACATATATCTTACCGGTACACACACTCGGCAGAGTTATTAAAAAAAAGTTATATGAAAAGTGGAAAATACCATTGATGGCACTATGTCCAACTTGTAACATATACCTAACCCCATCTCCATGTGCAATCTTAACCTTAACGAGTGGGGATAAGCCGAGTTATGGAACTTTTCAGCTTCATATATCTTACCGGTACACACACTCGGCAGAGTTATTTAAAAAAAGTTATATGAAAAGTGGAAAATACCATTGATAGCACTATGTCCAACTTGTAACATATACCTAACCCCATCTCCATGTGCAATTTCGTCCTTAACGAGTGGGGATAAGCCGAGTTATGGAACTTTTCAGCTTCATATATCTTACCGGTACACACACTCAGCAAAGTTATTTAAAAAAAGTTATATGAAAAGTGGAAAATACCATTGATGGCACTATGTCCAACTTGTAACATATACCTAACCCCATCTCCATGTGCAATCTCAACCTTAACGAGTGGGGATGAGCCGAGTTATGGAACTTTTAAGCTTCATATATCTTACCGGTACACACACTCGGCAGAGTTATTTAAAAAAAGTTATATGAAAAGTGGAAAATACCATTGATGGCACTATGTTCAACTTGTAACATATACCTAACCCCATCTCCATGTGCAATCTCAACCTTAACGAGTGGGGATAAGCCGAGTTATGGAACTTTTCAGCTTCATATATCTTACCGGTACACACACTCGGCAGAGTTATTTAAAAAAAGTTATATGAAAAGTGGAAAATACCATTGATGGCACTATGTCCAACTTGTAACATATACCTAACCCCATCTCCATGTGCAATTTCGTCCTTAACGAGTGGGGATAAGCCGAGTTATGGAACTTTTCAGCTTCATATATCTTACCGGTACACACACTCAGCAAAGTTATTTAAAAAAAGTTATATGAAAAGTGGAAAATACCATTGATGGCACTATGTCCAACTTGTAACATATACCTAACCCCATCTCCATGTGCAATCTCAACCTTAACGAGTGGGGATGAGCCGAGTTATGGAACTTTTAAGCTTCATATATCTTACCGGTACACACACTCGGCAGAGTTATTTAAAAAAAGTTATATGAAAAGTGGAAAATACCATTGATGGCACTATGTTCAACTTGTAACATATACCTAACCCCATCTCCATGTGCAATCTCAACCTTAACGAGTGGGGATAAGCCGAGTTATGGAACTTTTCAGCTTCATATATCTTACCGGTACACACACTCGGCAGAGTTATTTAAAAAAAGTTATATGAAAAGTGGAAAATACCATTGATTGCACTATGTCCAACTTGTAACATATACCTAACCCCATCTCCATGTGCAGTTTTGTCCTTAACGAGAGGGGATAAGCCGAGTTATGGAACTTTTCAGCTTCATATATCTTACCGGTACACACACTCGGCAGAGTTATTTAAAAAAAGTTATATGAAAAGTGGAAAATACCATTGATGGCACTATGTCCAACTTGTAACATATACTCAATCCCATCTCCATGTGCAATCTCAACCTTAACGAGTGGGGATGAGCCGAGTTATGGAACTTTTAAGCTTCATATATCTTACCGGTACACACACTCGGCAGAGTTATTTAAAAAAAGTTATATGAAAAGTGGAAAATACCATTGATGGCACTATGTCCAACTTGTAACATATACCTAACCCCATCATCATGTGCAATCTCGTCCTTAACGAGTGGGGATGAGCCGAGTTATGGAACTTTTCAGCTTCATATATCTTACAGGTACACACACTCGGCAAGTTATTTAAAAAAAGTTATATGAAAAGTGGAAAATACCATTGATGGCACTATGTCCAACTTGTAACATATACCTAACCCCATCTCCATGTGCAATTTTGTCCTTAACGGATGGGAATAAGCCGAGTTATGGAACTTTTCAGCTTCATATATCTTACCGGTACACACACTCGGCAGAGTTATTTAAAAAAGGTTATATGAAAAGTGGAAAATACCATTGATTACACTATGTCCAAATTGTTACATATACCTAACCCCATCACCATGTGTAATCTCAACCTTAACGAGTGGGGATGAGCCGAGTTATGGAACTTTTCAGCTTCATATATCTTACCGGTACACACACTCGGCAGAGTTATTTAAAAAAAGTTATATGAAAAGTGGAAACTACCATTGATGGCACTGTGTCCAAATTGTTACATATACTCAACCCCATCACCATGTGCAATCTCAACCTTAACGAGTGGGGATGAGCCGAGTTATGGAACTTTTCAGCTACATATATCTTACCGGTACACACACTCGGCAGAGTTATTAAAAAAAAGTTATATGAAAAGTGGAAAATACCATTGATGGAACTATGTCCAACTTGTAACATATACCTAACCCCATCTCCGTGTGCAATCTCAACCTTAACGAGTGGGGATAAGCCGAGTTATGGAACTTTTCAGCTTCATATATCTTACCGGTACACACACTCAGCAGAGTTATTTAAAAAAAGTTATATGAAAAGTGGAAAATACCATTGATGGCACTATGTCCAACTTGTAACATATACCTAACCCCATCTCCATGTGCAATCCCAACCTTAACGAGTGGGGATGAGCCGAGTTATGGAACTTTTCAGCTTCATATATCTTACCGGTACACACACTCGGCAGAGTTATTTGAAAAAAGTTATATGAAAAATGGAAAATACCATTGATGGCACTATGTCCAACTTGTAACATATACCTAACCCCATCTTCATGTGCAATTTTGTCCTTAACGAGTGGGGATAAGCCGAGTTATGGAACTTTTCAGCTTCATATATCTTACCGGTACACACACTCGGCAGAGTTATTTAAAAAAAGTTATATGAAAAGTGGAAAATACCATTGATGGCACTATGTCCAAATTGTTACATATACTCAACCCCATCTCCATGTGCAATCTCAACCTTAACGAGTGGGGATGAGCCGAGTTATGGAACTTTTAAGCTTCATATATCTTACCGGTACACACACTCGGCAGAGTTATTTAAAAAAAGTTATATGAAAAGTGGAAAATACCATTGATGGCACTATGTCCAACTTGTAACATATACCTAACCCCATCATCATGTGCAATCTCGTCCTTAACGAGTGGGGATGAGCCGAGTTATGGAACTTTTCAGCTTCATATATCTTACAGGTACACACACTCGGCAGAGTTATTTAAAAAAAGTTATATGAAAAGTGGAAAATACCATTGATGGCACTATGTCCAACTTGTAACATATACCTAACTCCATCACCGTGTGCAATTTTGTCCTTAACGGATGGGAATAAGCCGAGTTATGGAACTTTTCAGCTTCATATATCTTACCGGTACACACACTCGGCAGAGTTATTTAAAAAAAGTTATATGAAAAGTGGAAAATACCATTGATTACACTATGTCCAAATTGTTACATATACCTAACCCCATCACAATGTGTAATCTCAACCTTAACGAGTGAGGATGAGCCGAGTTGTGGAACTTTTCAGCTTCATATATCTTACCGGTACACACACTCGGAAGAGTTATTTAAAAAAAGTTATATGAAAAGTGGAAACTACCATTGATGGCACTATGTCCAAATTGTTACATATACTCAACCCCATCACCATGTGCAATCTCAACCTTAACGAGTGGGGATGAGCCGAGTTATGGAACTTTTCAGCTACATATATCTTACCGGTACACACACTCGGCAGAGTTATTAAAAAAAAGTTATATGAAAAGTGGAAAATACCATTGATGGAACTATGTCCAACTTGTAACATATACCTAACCCCATCTCCGTGTGCAATCTCAACCTTAACGAGTGGGGGTAAGCCGAGTTATGGAACTTTTCAGCTTCATATATCTTACCGGTACACACACTCAGCAGAGTTATTTAAAAAAAGTTATATGAAAAGTGGAAAATACCATTGATGGCACTATGTCCAACTTGTAACATATACCTAACCCCATCTCCATGTGCAATTTTGTCCTTAACGAGTGGGGATAAGCCGAGTTATGGAACTTTTCAGCTTCATATATCTTACCGGTACACACACTCGGCAGAGTTATTTAAAAAAAGTTATATGAAAAGTGGAAAATACCATTGATGGCACTATGTCCAAATTGTTACATATACCTAACCCCATCACCATGTGCAATCTTGTCCTTAACGAGTGGGGATGAGCCGAGTTATGGAACTTTTAAGCTTCATATATCTTACCGGTACACACACTCAGCAGAGTTATTTAAAAAAAGTTATATGAAAAGTGGAAAATACCATTGATGGCACTATGTCCAACTTGTTACATATACCTAACCCCATCTCCATGTGCAATCTCAACCTTAACGAGTGGGGATAAGCCGAGTTATGGAACTTTTCAGCTTCATATATCTTACCGGTACACACACTCAGCAGAGTTATTTAAAAAAAGTTATATGAAAAGTGGAAAATACCATTGATGGCACTATGTCCAACTTGTAACATATACCTAACCCCATCTCCATGTGCAATTTTGTCCTTAACGAGTGGGGATGAGCCGAGTTATGGAACTTTTCAGCTTCATATATCTTACCGGTACACACACTCAGCAGAGTTATTTAAAAAAAGTTATATGAAAAGTGGAAAATACCATTGATGGCACTATGTCCAACTTGTAACATATACCTAACCCCATCTCCATGTGCAATTTCGTCCTTAACGAGTGGGGATAAGCCGAGTTATGGAACTTTTCAGCTTCATATATCTTACCGGTACACACACTCGGCAGAGTTATTTAAAAGAAGTTATATGAAAAGTGAAAAATACCATTGATGGAACTATGTCCAACTTGTAACATATACCTAACCCCATCTCCATGTGCAATTTCGTCCTTAACGAGTTGGGATAAGCCGAGTTATGGAACTTTTCAGCTTCATATATCTTACCGGTACACACACTCGGCAGAGTTAATTAAAAAAAGTTATATGAAAAGTGGAAAATACCATTGATTACACTATGTCCAAATTGTTACATATACCTAACCCCATCACCATGTGCAATCTCAACCTTAACGAGTGGGGATGAGCCGAGTTATGGAACTTTTCAGCTTCATATATTTTACCGTACACACACTCGGCAGAGTTATTTAAAAAAAGTTATATGAAAAGTGGAAAATACCATTGATGGCACTATGTCCAACTTGTAACATATACCTAACCCCATCTCCATGTGCAATTTTGTCCTTAACGAGTGGGGATAAGCCGAGTTATGGAACTTTTCAGCTTCATATATCTTACCGGTACACACACTCGGCAGAGTTATTTAAAAAAAGTTATATGAAAAGTGGAAAATACCATTGATGGCACTATGTCCAAATTGTTACATATACCTAACCCCATCACCATGTGCAATCTCAACCTTAACGAGTGGGAATGAGCCGAGTTATGGAACTTTTAAGCTTCATATATCTTACCGGTACACACACTCGGCAGAGTTATTTAAAAAAAGTTATATGAAAAGTGGAAAATACCATTGATGGCACTATGTCCAAATTGTTACATATACCTAACCCCATCACCATGTGCAATCTCAACCTTAACGAGTGGGAATGAGCCGAGTTATGGAACTTTTAAGCTTCATATATCTTACCGGTACACACACTCGGCAGAGTTATTTAAAAAAAGTTATATGAAAAGTGGAAAAAACCATTGATGGCACTATGTCCAACTTGTAACATATACCTAACCCCATCATCATGTGCAATCTCGTCCTTAACGAGTGGGGATGAGCCGAGTTATGGAACTTTTCAGCTTCATATATCTTACAGGTACACACACTCGGCAGAGTTATTTAAAAAAAGTTATATGAAAAGTGGAAAATACCATTGATGGCACTATGTCCAACTTGTAACATATACCTAACCCCATCTCCATGTGCAATTTTATCCTTATCGGATATGAATAAGCCGAGTTATGGAACTTTTCAGCTTCATATATCTTACCGGTACACACACTCGGCAGAGTTTTTTTAAAAAAAGTTATATGAAAAGTGGAAAATACCATTGATAACACTATGTCCAAATTGTTACATATACCTAACCCCATCACCATGTGCAATCTCAACCTTAACGAGTGGGGATGAGCCGAGTTATGGAACTTTTCAGCTTCATATATCTTACCGGTACACACACTCGGCAGAGTTATTTAAAAAAAGTTATATGAAAAGTGGAAACTACCATTGATGACACTATGTCCAAATTGTTACATATACTCAACCCCATCACCATGTGCAATCTCAACCTTAACGAGTGGGGATGAGCCGAGTTATTAAACTTTTCAGCTACATATATCTTACCGGTACACACACTCGGCAGAGTTATTAAAAAAAAGTTATATGAAAAGTGGAAAATACCATTGATGGAACTATATCCAACTTGTAACATATACCTAACCCCATCTCCATGTGCAATCTCAACCTTAACGAGTGGGGATAAGCCGAGTTATGGAACTTTTCAGCTTCATATATCTTACCGGTACACACACTCAGCAGAGTTATTTAAAAAAAGTTATATGAAAAGTGGAAAATACCATCGATGGCACTATGTCCAACTTGTAACATATACCTAACCCCATCTCCATGTGCAATTTCGTCCTTAACGAGTGGGGGTAAGCCGAGTTATGGAACTTTTCAGCTCCATATATCTTACCGGTACACACACTCGGCAGAGTTATTTTAAAGAAGTTATATGAAAAGTGAAAAATACCATTGATGGAACTATGTCCAACTTGTAACAAATACCTAACCCCATCTCCGTGTGCAATTTTGTCCTTAACGAGTGGGGATAAGCCGAGTTATGGAACTTTTCAGCTTCATATATCTTACCGGTACACACACTCGGCAGAGTTATTTAAAAAAAGTTATATGAAAAGTGAAAAATACCATTGATGGAACTATGTCCAATTTGTAACATATACCTAACCCCATCTCCATGTGCAATTTCGTCCTTAACGAGTGGGGATAAGCCGAGTTATGGAACTTTTCAGCTTCATATATCTTACCGGTACACACACTCAGCAGAGTTATTTAAAAAAAGTTATATGAAAAGTGGAAAATACCATTGATGGCACTATGTCCAACTTGTAACATATACCTAACCCCATCTCCATGTGCAATTTTGTCCTTAACGAGTGGGGATAAGCCGAGTTATGGAACTTTTCAGCTTCATATATCTTACCGGTACACACACTCGGCAGAGTTATTTAAAAAAAGTTATATGAAAAGTGGAAAATACCATTGATTACACTATGTCCAAATTGTTACATATACCTAACCCCATCACCATGTGCAATCTCAACCTTAACGAGTGGGGATGAGCCGAGTTATGGAACTTTTCAGCTTCATATATCTTACCGGTACACACACTCGGCAGAGTTATTTGAAAAAAGTTATATGAAAAGTGGAAACTACCATTGATGGCACTATGTCCAAATTGTTACATATACTCAACCCCATCACCATGTGCAATCTCAACCTTAACGAGTGGGGATGAGCCGAGTTATGGAACTTTTCAGCTACATATATCTTACCGGTACACACACTCGGCAGAGTTATTAAAAAAAGTTATATGAAAAGTGGAAAATACCATTGATGGCACTATGTCCAACTTGTAACATATACCTAACCCCATCTCCGTGTGCAATCTCAACCTTAACGTGTGGGGATAAGCCGAGTTATGGAACTTTTCAGCTTCATATATCTTACCGGTACACACACTCAGCAGAGTTATTTAAAAAAAGTTATATGAAAAGTGGAAAATACCATTGATGGCACTATGTCCAACTTGTAACATATACCTAACCCCATCTCCATGTGCAATCTCAACCTTAACGAGTGGGGATAAGCCGAGTTATGGAACTTTTCAGCTTCATATATCTTACCGGTACACACACTCAGCAGAGTTATTTAAAAAAAGTTATATGAAAAGTGGAAAATACCATTGATGGCACTATGTCCAACTTGTAACATATACCTAACCCCATCTCCATGTGCAATTTTGTCCTTAACGAGTGGGGATAAGCCGAGTTATGGAACTTTTCAGCTTCATATATCTTACCGGTACACACACTCGGCAGAGTTATTTAAAAAAAGTTATATGAAAGGGGAAAATACCATTGATGGCACTATGTCCAACTTGTAACATATACCTAACCCCATCTCCATGTGCAATTTTGTCCTTAACGAGTTGGGATAAGCCGAGTTATGGAACTTTTCAGCTTCATATATCTTACCGGTACACACACTCGGCAGAGTTATTTAAAAAAAGTTATATGAAAAGTGAAAAATACCATTGATGGCACTATGTCCAACTTGTAACATATACCTAACCCCATCTTCGTGTGCAATTTTGTCCTTAACGAGTGGGGATAAGCCGAGTTATGGAACTTTTCAGCTTCATATATCTTACCGGTACACACACTCGGCAGAGTTATTTAAAAGAAGTTATATGAAAAGTGAAAAATACCATTGATGGAACTATGTCCAACTTGTAACATATACCTAACCCCATCTCCATGTGCAATTTCGTCCTTAACGAGTGGGGATAAGCCGAGTTATGGAACTTTTCAGCTTCATATATCTTACCGGTACACACACTCGGCAGAGTTAATTAAAAAAAGTTATATGAAAAGTGGAAAATACCATTGATGGAACTATGTCCAACTTGTAACATATACCCAACCCCATCTCCATGTGCAATCTTAACCTTAACGAGTGGGGATAAGCCGAGTTATGGAACTTTTCAGCTTCATATATCTTACCGGTACACACACTCAGCAGAGTTATTTAAAAAAAGTTATATGAAAAGTGGAAAATACCATTGATGGCACTATGTCCAACTTGTAACATATACCTAACCCCATCTCCATGTGCAATCTCAACCTTAACGAGTGGGGATAAGCCGAGTTATGGAACTTTTCAGCTTCATATATCTTACCGGTACACACACTCAGCAGAGTTATTTAAAAAAAGTTATATGAAAAGTGGAAAATACCATTGATGGCACTATGTCCAACTTGTAACATATACCTAACCCCATCTCCATGTGCAATTTCGTCCTTAACGAGTGGGGGTAAGCCGAGTTATGGAACTTTTCAGCTTCATATATCTTACCGGTACACACACTCGGCAGAGTTATTTAAAAAAAGTTATATGAAAGGGGAAAATACCATTGATGGCACTATGTCCAACTTGTAACATATACCTAACCCCATCTCCATGTGCAATTTTGTCCTTAACGAGTTGGGATAAGCCGAGTTATGGAACTTTTCAGCTTCATATATCTTACCGGTACACACACTCGGCAGAGTTATTTAAAAAAAGTTATATGAAAAGTGAAAAATACCATTGATGGCACTATGTCCAACTTGTAACATATACCTAACCCCATCTTCGTGTGCAATTTTGTCCTTAACGAGTGGGGATAAGCCGAGTTATGGAACTTTTCAGCTTCATATATCTTACCGGTACACACACTCGGCAGAGTTATTTAAAAGAAGTTATATGAAAAGTGAAAAATACCATTGATGGAACTATGTCCAACTTGTAACATATACCTAACCCCATCTCCATGTGCAATTTCGTCCTTAACGAGTGGGGATAAGCCGAGTTATGGAACTTTTCAGCTTCATATATCTTACCGGTACACACACTCGGCAGAGTTAATTAAAAAAAGTTATATGAAAAGTGGAAAATACCATTGATGGCACTATGTCCAACTTGTAACATATACCTAACCCCATCACCATGTGCAATTTTGTCCTTAACGAGTGGGGATGAGCCGAGTTAAGGAACTTTTCAGCTACATATATCTTACCGGTACACACACTCGGCAGAGTTATTAAAAAAAAAGTTATATGAAAAGTGGAAAATACCATTGATGGAACTATGTCCAACTTGTAACATATACCCAACCCCATCTCCATGTGCAATCTTAACCTTAACGAGTGGGGATAAGCCGAGTTATGGAACTTTTCAGCTTCATATATCTTACCGGTACACACACTCAGCAGAGTTATTTAAAAAAAGTTATATGAAAAGTGGAAAATACCATTGATGGCACTATGTCCAACTTGTAACATATACCTAACCCCATCTCCATGTGCAATCTCAACCTGAACGAGTGGGGATAAGCCGAGTTATGGAACTTTTCAGCTTCATATATCTTACCGGTACACACACTCAGCAGAGTTATTTAAAAAAAGTTATATGAAAAGTGGAAAATACCATTGATGGCACTATGTCCAACTTGTAACATATACCTAACCCCATCTCCATGTGCAATTTCGTCCTTAACGAGTAGGGGTAAGCCGAGTTATGGAACTTTTCAGCTTCATATATCTTACCGGTACACACACTCGGCAGAGTTATTTAAAAAAAAGTTATATGAAAAGTGGAAAATACCATTGATGGCACTATGTCCAACTTGTAACATATACCTAACCCCATCTGCATGTGCAATTTTGTCCTTAACGAGTGGGGATAAGCCGAGTTATGGAACATTTCAGCTTCATATATCTTACCGGTACACACACTCGGCAGAGTTATTTAAAAAAAGTTATATGAAAAGTGGAAAATACCATTGATGGCACTATGTCCAACTTGTAACATGTACCTAACCCCATCTCCATGTGCAATTTTGTCCTTAACGAGAGGGGATAAGCCGAGTTATGGAACTTTTCAGCTTTATATATCTTACCGGTACACACACTCGGCAGAGTTATTTAAAAAAAGTTATATGAAAAGTGAAAAATACCATTGATGGCACTATGTCCAACTTGTAACATATACCTAACCCCATCTCCGTGTGCAATTTTGTCCTTAACGAGTGGGGATGAGCCGAGTTATGGAACTTTTCAGCTTCATATATCTTACCGGTACACACACTCGGCAGAGTTATTTAAAAAAAAGTTATATGAAAAGTGGAAAATACCATTGATGGCACTATGTCCAAATTGTTACATATACTCAACCCCATCACCATGTGCAATCTCAACCTTAACGAGTGGGGATGAGCCGAATTATGGAACTTTTCAGCTTCATATATCTTACCGGTACACACACTCGGCAGAGTTATTTAAAAAAAAGTTATATGAAAAGTGAAAAATACCATTGATGGCACTATGTCCAACTTGTAACATATACCTAACTCCATCTCCGTGTGCAATTTTGTCCTTAACGAGTGGGGATAAGCCGAGTTATGGAACTTTTCAGCTTCATATATCTTACCGGTACACACACTCGGCAGAGTTATTTAAAAAAAGTATTATGAAAAGTGGAAAATACCATTGATGGCACTATGTCCAACTTGTAACATATACCTAACCCCATCTCCATGTGCAATTTTGTCCTTAACGAGGTGGGATAAGCCGAGTTATGGAACTTTTCAGCTTCATATATCTTACCGGTACACACACTCGGCAGAGTTATTTAAAAAAAGTTATATGAAAAGTGGAAAATACCGTTGATGGCACTATGTCCAAATTGTTACGAGTGTGTGTACCGGTAAGATATATGAAGCTGAAAAGTTCCATAACTCGGCTCATCCCCACTCGTTAAGGACAAAATTGCACATGGTGATGGGGTTGAGTATATGTAACAATTTGGACATAGTGCCATCAACGGTATTTTCCACTTTTCATATAACTTTTTTTTAAATAACTCTGCCGAGTGTGTGTACCGGTAAGATATATGAAGCTTAAAAGTTCCATAACTCGGCTCATCCCCACTCGTTAAGGTCAAAATTGCACATGGAGATGGGGTTAGGTATATGTTACAAGTTGGACATAGTTCCATCAATGGTATTTTTCACGTTTCATATAACTTTTTTCAAATAACTCTGCCGAGTGTGTGTACCGGTAAGATATTTGAAGCTGAAAAGTTCCATAACTCGGCTCATCCCCACTCGTTAAGGACAAAATTGCACATGGAGATGGGGTCAGGTATATGTTACAAGTTGGACATAGTTCCATCAATGGTATTTTTCACTTTTCATATAACTTTTTTTAAATAACTCTGCCGAGTGTGTGTACCGGTAAGATATATGAAGCTGAAAAGTTCCATAACTCGGCTTATCCCCACTCGTTAAGGACAAAATTGCACATAGAGATGGGGTTAGGTATATGTTACAAGTTGGACATAGTGCCATCAATGGTATTTTCCACTTTTCATATAGCTTTTTTTAAATAACTCTGCTGAGTGTGTGTACCGATAAGATATACGAAGCTGAAAAGTTCCATAACTCGGCTTATCCCCACTCGTTAAGGACAAAATTGCACATGAAGATGGGGTTAGGTATATGTTACAAGTTGGACATAGTGCCATCAATGGTATTTTCCACTTTTCATATAGCTTTTTTTAAATAACTCTGCTGAGTGTGTGTACCGATAAGATATACGAAGCTGAAAAGTTCCATAACTCGGCTTATCCCCACTCGTTAAGGACAAAATTGCACATGAAGATGGGGTTAGGTATATGTTACAAGTTGGATATAGTTCCATCAATGGTATTTTCCACTTTTCATATTACTTTTTTTTAATAACTCTGCCGAGTGTGTGTACCGGTAAGATATATGTAGCTGAAAAGTTCCATAACTCGGCTCATCCCCACTCGTTAAGGTTGAGATAGCACATGGTGATGGGGTTGAGTATATGTAACAATTTGGACATAGTGCCATCAATGGTATTTTTCACTTTTCATATAACTTTTTTTAATTAACTCTGCCGAGTGTGTGTACCGGTAAGATATATGAAGCTGAAAAGTTCCATAACTCGGCTCATCCCCACTCGTTAAGGACGAGATTGCACATGGTGATGGGGTTAGGTATATGTAACACTTTGGACATAGTTCCATCAATGGTATTTTCCACTTTCCATATAACTTTTTTTAAATAACTCTGCTGAGTGTGTGTACCGGTAAGATATATGAAGCTGAAAAGTTCCATAACTCGGCTTATCCCCACTCGTTAAGGACAAAATTGCACATGGAGATGGGGTTAGGTATATGAACAAGTTGGACATAGTGCCATCAATGGTATTTTCCACTTTTCATATAACTTTTTTTTAATAACTCTGCCGAGTGTGTGTACCGGTAAGATATATGAAGCTGAAAAGTTCCATAATTCGGCTCATCCCCACTCGTTAAGGACAAAATTGCACATGGAGATGGGGTTAGGTATATGTTACAAGTTGGACATAGTGCCATCAATGGTATTTTCCACTTTTCATATAACTTTTTTTAAATAACTCTGCCGAGTGTGTGTACCGGTAAGATATATGAAGCTGAAAAGTTCCATAACTCGGCTTATCCCCACTGGTTAAGGACGAAATTGCACATGGAGATGGGGTTCGGTATATGTTACAAGTTGGACATAGTTCCATCAATGGTATTTTTCACTTTTCATATAACTTTTTTTAAATAACTCTGCCGAGTGTGTGTACCGGTAAGATATATGAAGCTGAAAAGTTCCATAACTCGGCTTATCCCCACTCGTTAAGGACAAAATTGCACATGGAGATGGGGTTAGGTATATGTTACAAGTTGGACATAGTTCCATCAATGGTATTTTTCACTTTTCATATAACTTTTTTTAAATAACTCTGCCGAGTGTGTGTACCGGTAAGATATATGAAGCTGAAAAGTTCCATAACTCGGCTTATCCCCACTCGTTAAGGTTGAGATTGCACATGGAGATGGGGTTAGGTATATGTTACAAGTTGGACATAGTGCCATCAATGGTATTTTCCACTTTTCATATAACTTTTTTTAAATAACTCTGCCGAGTGTGTGTACCGGTAAGATATATGAAGCTGAAAAGTTCCATAACTCGGCTTATCCCCACTCGTTAAGGACAAAATTGCACATGGAGATGGGGTTAGGTATATGTTACAAGTTGGACATAGTTCCATCAATGGTATTTTTCACTTTTCATATAACTTTTTTTAAATAACTCTGCCGAGTGTGTGTACCGGTAAGATATATGAAGCTGAAAAGTTCCTTAACTCGGCTCATCCCCACTCGTTAAGGACGAGATTGCACATGGTGATGGGGTTAGTTATATGTAACACTTTGGACATAGTGCCATCAATGGTATTTTCCACTTTTCATATAACTTTTTTTAATAACTCTGCCGAGTGTGTGTACCGGTAAGATATATAAAGCTGAAAAGTTCCATAACTCGGCTCATCACCACTCGTTACGGATGAGATTGCACATGGTGATGGGGTTGAGTATATATAACAATTTGGATATAGTGCCATCAATGGTATTTTCCACTTTTCATATAACTTTTTTTAAATAACTCTGCCGAGGTGTGTACCGGTAAGATATATGAAGCTGTAAAGTTTCATAACTCGGCTCATCCCCACTCGTTAAGGACGAAATTGCACATGGAGATGGGGTTAGGTATATGTAACAATTTGGACATAGTGCCATCAATGGTATTTTCCACTTTTCATATAACCTTTTTTAAATAACTCTGCTGAGTGTGTGTACCGGTAAGATATATGAAGCTGAAAAGTTCCATAACTCGGCTCATCCCCACTCGTTAAGGACGAGATTGCACATGTTGATGGGGTCGAGTATATATAACAATTTGGACATAGTGCCATCAATGGTATTTTCCACTTTTCATATAACTTTTTTTAAATAACTCTGCCGAGTGTGTGTACCGGTAAGATATATGAAGCTGAAAAGTTCCATAACTCGGCTCATCCCCACTCGTTAAGGACAAAATTGCACATGGTGATGGGGTTAGGTATATGTAACAATTTGGACATAGTGCCATCAATGGTATTTTCCACTTTTCATAAAACTTTTTTTAAATAACTCTGCCGAGTGTGTGTACCGGTAAGATATATGAAGCTGAAAAGTTCCATAACTCGGCTCATCCCCACTCGTTAAGGACGAGATTGCACATGGAGATGGGGTTGAGTATATATAACAATTTGGACATAGTGCCATCAATGGTATTTTCCACTTTTCATAAAACTTTTTTTTAATAACTCTGCCGAGTGTGTGTACCGGTAAGATATATGAAGCTGAAAGTTCCATAACTCGGCTCATCCCCACTCGTTAATCATTTAACGACCAAGCAGATTAATCGATATTCACGGTATTACAAGGATCAAAGCTGCTGCTGCTATTCGTTGCAACAGCTGCTGCTGATAACAACTGCCACTGCTGCTGACTGATTCTTTTTGATTTATTGGGTCTATAATTCTGTCGACCGTGCTTGGGAAAGCAACCATATAACGACCAAACAGATCAATCGAAATTCGCGGTAAAAAAGGATCCTCAGCCGCTGCTACAGCTACATCTGCTGCTGAAATCAGCTGCCGCTGCTTTTAAGTAAGGATTGCTGTTGTCGCTGTCTAGAACTAATATGACCAGTTTACTTCTTTTTTTTTTGGCAACGGAGACTTTAAATTTTATAATCCATTCGTCTCCGAATGACCAGTTTAGGCTGATAAAGCCTCTTATATAGGCCAAAATAATTCTTTCTGAATTACTAGTTTTATAATTCTGTCGACCGTGCTTGGGAAAGCAATCATGTAATGATCAAACAGGTCAACCGAAATTTGCTTTTCAACATTTTTTTTCTTCATAAATCGTTTATTTGACACGGCACAAATACAATTTAATATTTAACGGCGCCAATTATATCTGATGCTTAATTTTTTTTCCTCGCTGCCGACTACGAGCTACGAACATTCTCTTATATATACCAAATAATTCTTTCGTAATTACTTGGTCTATAATTCTGTCGACCGTGCTTGGGAAAGCAATCATATAACGATCAAACAGATTAACCGAAATTTGCTTTTCAGCACTCTCTTATATAGACCAAATAATTCTCTCTGAATTACTTGGTCTATAATTCTGTCGACCGTGCTTGGGAAAGCAATCATAACGATCAACCAGATCGACCGAAATTTGCTCTTCAACATTCTCTTATATAGACCAAAAAATTCTTTCTGAATTACTTGGTCTATAATTCTGTCGACCGTGCTCGGGAAAGCAATCATAACGATCAAACAGATCAATCGAAATTTTCTTTTCAACATTCTCTCATATAGACCAAATAATTCTTTCTGGATTACTTGGTCTAGAATTCAGGCCCGTAGCTACCTTATGGGTTAGCCCCCCCGCCCTCTCACGCGATTGCATTGCCTTTTGCGCAGTTTTCCTATTTCGTATAAATGCAGCGAATTTATTGACTATTCATACTTTTCAGATTAGCTGCTGTAAATTTAAGCTGAATGTAATACTTTTAAATTACTTCCTTCATGAAAAAACATCAGAAAAACATTTTTGCCCCACCACGCAAGACGGAGTAGCTACGGCACTGCTATAATTCTGCCGACTGTGCTTGGGAAAGCAATCAGAGATCGAAATTTGCGTTTTTACGAGGCTTGACAATTTCCAATGAAACAATAGTTCGAATAATAAAATTATAATTTTCTGCATTTGGGAGCAACGAAAACTAACTGACTTTAGGTTTTACTTTTTTTACTAACTTTTTTTGGTTTTAAATTTTTTTTATTCCTATGTAACCGAACTTCCTGAAGACGTAGCTCTACGTCAGAAAATATATTTTAGCAATAAGATTACCAAGCGGCGCTAGTGTACAAGTGACGTCTGTTTGTGGTTCTAGCATTTGCTACTTTTCCAGTGGCCGGTAGATGTCGTTAGCTGTATTTTTATCTACGGTGGGTGAAATTGTGTGTTGGCCTGACGGCTGAAGCGGTTTTTAGTTTTCTGAATCGTTTCTTAGCACCTAGAACGGTTTTTGGTAGTGTTGGGAAATATCGCCCAAAACGGACATCGATAACAATCGATAATTCCGGGGCTTTTATCGATTTTATCGATAAGTATCGATAATTTGACAGCTCACGTTTGCGGTAAAAAAATTTTTTTCAGATGGCGATGAAAAAAAAATTGTTTCAGATGGTGATGAAAAAAAACTATGACAGATAATTGAGTTGGATAAATTTCCCATGGAAGGTCATCATGTTAGCTTCCTCACAAAAAATATTACGTCCTTGAGTGCAGCCTTCCGGCAGTTAACCGGAATATCGCCATGGCGGACGAAAACATGCGTGTAGCCATGTTTTTAAGCTCTTTCTTCGTTTAGTTATTAATTCCTCCTCCGTTTTCGCGACAAAATTGTTGGAATAGGTCTTGCGCTTCAAGTTTGTCCAGAAATTCTCGATGGTAAGCAGGTGGGGGATATTGGGCGGATTCGCCGACTTCGGTACCACATCGATATTCAGCCGCTCCATCTCCTCCAACGAGTAGTTGACCGACGTCAAATCTGGCCAGAACACCGTGTCTTCGCGCTTATGGTATTTCTTGATGAACGTCGCAACTTCTGTCAGGCACTTCGTACTATAAATTTCCCCGTTCACGGCCAGCCCGGAGCGAAATAAGAGCAACTTTAACATCCCTTTCTCGCTGATTGTCAGCCACAGCCGCACCTTTTTTGGGAACTTGGTCTGTGAAATAAACTTTACCTCGGTGCTCACTTCCTTCGTGGGGGAGGTAAAATACGAAGAGCCCTACTAGTCGTTGCCATCCAGGGTGAGATAGGTCTAGTCGTCCACTACCACTGCCGCGTCGCGATTCGCCGGGAAAATCGACTTGACCATCTTATTCAACCGCTGTCGCTGCGTCATTGGCTGCAGCTCCGAGACCAGTGGACGGGACTGCCGCTTTCTGCATGTATGTCCATGTTCTCTAGATGCTTTTTCACTGTTTTAGAGCATACACCAACCCCTCGGCCAAGTGCACGCAGCGATTTAGCCACTTTTCCCTCGGTCTTCCTCTTCAGCATCATTTAAAGCTTCTTGTCGCGCAGGGTCGTTGGTCGTCCGGAACCGGGCTTTCTTTCGATGCTCCGATCGTTGTCCAATAGTGTCAAGATGTTGTAGATGCCAGAACCGGCATACCCGGCGTCCACAAAGTGCCGCACGATGCCCGTTTTTGACGCGGCGGGGTACCGTTCTTTCAACGCGCACACTTCTGAACGGAGTAGCTTGACTTTTTTCGCCATCACAGTTAGAGTTTGACTGATAGAGCTGTCAATTTTTTTGCAAACTCATGGGTTACTATGATTGATGATGCATGAGTAGTTTCGTCAGTGCGATTAAAGGTAAACCCATGAAAAATCGGCAATTTTTGTTTATTTTTTTACCGCAAACGTTATTCGACAAATGCAATTTTGCTATATAAATTTGTTAAAAACAGAGACAGTGATGGCCCAAACAGAATGGATATGTTTGCGTTGCATTGACGTCAATGTGACAGTAAATGTATGGGCTAACTGTCAAATTGCCGCAAGCGCAGCCGCAACGTATCCATTGTGTTAAGGCCTTGAATGACAAATTTTACGATACTGCGAATGAAAATTTAAACAACCGGACGAGTTAAACAGTTTGTTTTGGAAAGCCTTCGGGTTTTACGCCGGGAGTGCTTTCAACGGAGTAGTTTCAAGCCGAAGTTCATTTTGAAGGTTGTATAATTAGTAAAAAAATTGAAGCAGGCAAAATTCTGTCAATTTTTAAATGGCCAAAACTTCACGAAAAATGAATCAATTCTGACAAAACAGGTTTCATTTTACTGGAAAACTGTCCTAGTTTCCTAGTATTACTTGAGAACTGGACGTGACCAAGGGTCACTGGAAATGATTCGGATTTCCGGAGTGTGCGCCAAAGTGTACACAGCGTTGCAAATCGAGCGAGAAGCAAAACCTTTCTTCTCCTTTCTGCTTGAGAACGAAAAATATGTTACGCTTCTCAAGTCTTTTGCACACACGCTTTGGAGATACTCTTCCTTCTTCATGCATTCCCTTGAGTAGCAGCAAGCATGAACCGACACGAACAAACTCTTTCGTATTGCTACCCAGCTACCGTAAAAGAGTACGCGAGTTCCTGCTTGTGAGTAGGAGTACTCGACTAAAATTGCTCGACTAGGAGTGCTTGAAAAACTGTGCTCGAAAACGAAAATGCTTTCTTAGCGGTTTGGCTTCATGCACCGACAGTGGGGTAACGTGTAGGGTATCGGACTGCTTCGGTAAGTTTTTTACAGCAGTCTAATGCAAAACCTGCCGAATAGAGGTGGGCAATCCGCTCACGAACTGATCTAAAGAGCTGGTTTTTCAAAGTGAGTGAGTGATCTATCGCTCTTTTTTAAAGAGCGGTAACTCACCCCTTACTTCAAGCAAAAAGCTGAAGCTGATTTTGTTGATCAGACACCGCAAGCGAGAGCCATATGAATGTTTTACACCCCAAGCGCAACGCGGCGTGCGACACTGCAATAGAACTCCCAGAAAATAGCTGCCTGCTCTCCTATGCATAACCATCCACCCGCCGCGGGAATAAAAAATAAAATCTACTTGCCACAGTTCACACACAGCACACGGGCAGGCTAACGCCGGGACGCAAACGAAAAGTGGAACGAAAAGAGCGAAAGAACTGGTTCACTGATCTTTTGAATCTATGCAGACAACCCGCTCCCGAGCTGATCAGAAAATCAGTTCTTTAAAAGATCGAAATCTTCTGATCGCGAGCGGATTGCCTGCGAGCTGAACAAAAGAGCCATCGGAAGAACCAGTTCTTCTGAGAGCGAAAGATTTCGCTCTTTCAAAGAACTGAATCTTTTGATCAGCCTGCGAGCGGATTGCCAGATCAGTGAATCAGTTCTTTCGTACTTTTTGTTCCACATCCATTCGTGTGCGTACTCGGCGTTAGTCAACCCGTGTACCTGTGTATGGACTGTTGCAAGTTGTTTTTTTTTTGCATGCTCTTGCGGCTGGCTGGGTGATGAGAAATGCAAGTCATGCATCTCAGGGCAGACGTTTGGTGGCAGCTTGTTTCTGGGAGTTCTATTGTAATTTTGCGCGCGACCTTGCGCTTGGCATATCGGGTATAAAGCTTTCACCTGGCTCTCGCTTGCGGTGTCTGATAATTAGCTACACTGATAAAAACCAAAAATTATGTAGAACCGAAAAGAGCGAGTGAGCTGTTAAAAAGAACTAGTTCATCTTAGTGAGCGGAACCGCTCTGATCCGCTCACTATAGTGAACCATTTTTCCCACCTCTACTGCCGAAGCGAACCGCTGCCGAAGTAGTCGGATTACCTATCATTTTTTTTCCCTATGCAACCATCGCAAAGCATCTTGAAACAATTGTCTTCGGCTAGTAGTTCTCGCGAGTTGGGGAATAGGTACACACGAGTACACACGAGGAGAGTAGACGGGAGTGTGTGCATATGATCTCGGGAGTAAATGCGAGCAAGAAAGAAAGCGAGAAAGAACGAGAAATAGCTTGAATAGGAGAATTCTCTATTACTGTGCAGCGTTGCCAGGTCATTCTTTTAAAAATCTGGAAAAGGCAAAAAAAAAATCTGGAAAAAATCTGGAAGTCATTTCGTGGGGTGAAAGGTAAATTCTTCGGACAAAAGTCTTGGGGTACGTAAAATTTGAGGCGACAAAATTGCAAAATTTCGCGTCAAATTTGAAGTGATGACCTTTTTGCGGAACAGAGAAAATAAAATCTGGATAAAATCTGGATCATTCATGAAAAATCTGGATAATTGGACATCAAATCTGTCTACTAGGTCATTCTTTTAAAAATCTGGAAAAGGCAAAAAAATATCTGGAAAAAATCTGGAAGTCATTTCGTGGGGTGAAAGGTAAATTCTTCGGATAAAAGTCTTGGGGTACGTAAAATTTGAGGTGACAAAATTGCAAAATTTCGCGCCAAATTTGAAGTGATGACCTTTTTGCGGAACAGAGAAAATAAAATCTGGATAAAATCTGGATCATTCATCAAAAATCTGGATAATTGGACATCAAATCTGTCTACCTGGGTACATGTTCAAAAATCTGGATAATCCAGCTAAATCTGGATACCTGGCAACGCTGAGTACTGTGTGGAAGCGGCATCACCGAGAACCTCACATGAGGTGTTGCATGCCGCTTACGAGCGAGACTAACAACACTGAGTGTACATTTTTGCAACGCGTAGAACTTTTTCTGACATTCTGTTTCACTTAGGTTGTCAATAAATCAGAATTTATTTCGGGCTCATTGGTAGCCAAAGATTGTAAATTCGCCAAGAAATCACCGAGGTATGAATTTATCAAGTATGGGTGTTGATTTTGGCGGTTTTTTCCCTGTTGGGTACTTATTTTCTTTGAGCTTGCAGCACTCTAGCAGAATTCAATCGAACATTGTGGGTGTGTAGGTCTTGTTAAACCAAGCAACTTTGCAAACTTGCATTTGAAAATTTATCTGGATTAACATTTAAAAAAGTGAAAATACGCGGATTTTCTCTAAAAGGTTATTTATGCAGATTTTCAAATTAACGTGGTTTTTTACGCGAATTTTTGGATTAAAGCATTTTATCAAGCGGATTTCTGAATTAACATGGTTTTTTCACGAGGCATGTATCCCCCGCGTAAGAAAACCCAACTGTATTTAAACCTTTTTCTTATGAATCAATATATTTTAGTAAAAAATATCTGAACTTTCCTTCAAAAATATAAAAAATTGAGTTAAAGATCCTACTCTGAAAAAAATTTAATTTTAAAAACAAAAAATGATTTTAGAAAATATCGGTGATCTCAGATTTTTTTAAATGAAGTATTTTAGATAGACAATTTAGTTGCCTAAAACGTTCTATGCGTTGCAAAAATGTACACTTTGACACCCACTCTTGAAATCCGAAACATTTTCGGTGTAGGTTTGTCACACCAAGTTCCCAAGTGATACTAATATAATGCTGTTTTCCAGTGAAATGAAACCGGTTATCAAAATTGATTCATTTTTCGTAAAGTTCTGGCCATTTAAAATTCGAGAGAATTTTATTTATCTCAATTATTTTGTCTACCCCAGAATATTTTTTGGCGCAACAATTTCGTTGATTTGGATTTTTAGTGGAACTAAAAATTGTTTGTTGGGTAACAGATACTTTTAACTTAAACAGTTCCAAGTTAAACTAAACAATTACCAGAGAATTACCAATAGACTGCCGCTATGCATGTCCATCATATTATAAGAGTTGGCTAGCCAAAGAAAATGCATTTTATTACATTTTCGTATCATTGCTTTTTATGAGATGGTGCAAAAAGTTTGGATATTTTTTTAAAGTTCTCCACTACTAAGTTGTCGAATTCATCTGTTCTTAAGTAACTAAAATCTATAAATACCTTATTAGTTACCATTATTTCTCAGAAACTCAGTGACACCCGGGGCTAAAGGTTCGCCCGCACCACCCCCAACAATGCTAAATCTTGTCGAATAGCAGCACCCAACAAATACCTAGCGGCAGAAGCAACTCCTGGGGTAGGGTAGGTGAGGTCTCCTTCTTTTGGGTCTCCTCCAGTAACCAACCGCACTGACTTGTGCTCACCCTTCTAATATCGATAATTATCGCTAACGGCAAAATATTAACGATAATATCGATGACCATCATTTATCGATATTATCGATAAGTATCGATAAGTTTCCCATCACTAGTTTTTGGTACCTAGCTTGATGGAAGCCAACTGTCGTTCCTAATTCGTTCTGCTAACCTTAATCGAGTAATTTTATTTCACTGTTATGTGTTATGCTTTTTACTGTCTTGCAAATTATTATATTGCCAACTAAACCTAAAAACACTTAGCTTTCTGTAAACTTCTCTCCACTCGTCACTTATATTAATGTTGGGTTGACAGATCGCAAGGCCAAATTTCCAGAGCCCGCTTCTCATTGCTGCACTTTCCGAAACATTTTTTGTAAGTTGCTAGCCTGTGCTGTTCCATCAGCGCTGCTGCTGGTTATTGTTTGAATCGCGCTTACAGATCGAACTGCTAGCTGCATTTCAGTTCCAATTTTCACTTGAATTTTCATTATCTTAACTTCCACAAACAGCAAACATACAACGTAATACTTCACTACGGGAATAGTAACGTTAACAGCAGGAAAATCCTTGAACAGTAGCTGTTCGCCAAACAGCTTTCGAATGGATGAAACAACTGCAACGAAATTTAAAAACCATGATTTTTTACGACCATTTGAATAAAAAGTATACTGTGCAGTACTTACATTTCATCATGAAGATATATTACGTATATTACCATGTAAATGGTGTTTTCAAAATCATCACAATAAAAAATTGTAGAGCAACATGTCAAAAGGATCTATCTGCTTTGATCGATTTTTTGATCGATCGGTTTCTTTCAACCGCCACGGATTATTAAACACGTTTCATGATATGTCCTTTACACCATTTGATAGCGGAGAATCTACTCTAGCTTTTTAGATAAAAACCACGTTGAGAATAGTTACTTTAGCTGAACTATTAAACAAATGAAAAGTCAATCAAGAAAACCGATGAAAGTAGATAGACCCTTTTGACATGTTGCTCTACAATTATCTCTACCGGCTCTACCGTCACCTTTTGTCATGTTTTGCTGTTTCAGTGTTGTCAGTGGTACCGCAATGTCAGTGGTACCCAGAGTTGCCAATGTTCCAGTTCAAACTGGATTCTTCCAGTTTATTTTGCGTGATCCAGTCAAACAGTTTAATCCCAGAATCTTCCAGTTTTTCTGTTTATTTTCCAGTTTTACCCAGATTTTTCATGTACTCAAGCTCCGACTGGTTTTCGGAAATCTTTTTAGAACGTAAATGTTGTGTTAAATGTGTAAATGTTGTGTTAAATCATTGTAACAGTTCATAACTACGTTTCCAGCCTATTCTATTTTCTCGCACGAAACACGGCCAAAATATAAACTACATAGCATTGATGAGATGAAAAAGGAAAGTAAGATAAGCTTTATTCAGAAACTGACGGATAGATTTTACCAGATCGTGGAAAAAATCAATTCCAATGGTAGCTTAATATGTTATTTAAAAATAAAAACAATCGATCTCAAAAATGTCATATACAGGCGGCATTCTTCAAAATAATTTCTGTTGCGTAGCAGTTTAAAATATGTTCGTATAATTAGATACCAAAAGATAGCGAACTCAAAGATAGTTGGAACTTAAACTTCACAGATGTAACGTGAAAAATGTTGCATCAGTACTCTAGTTGAAAGTTGAAGTGAAGTTCATTTTCATGATTTTGAGATAAATTGATTAGGAAGTTTCAAATTTATAGGAGATAACAATAAAATTAAAAGAAAAGGAAACCCGAAACAGAACAGTTCTGATTGAAATGAGTGATTTTTTGCTATATTTAAAACTAGCATTGAATTTTGTAACCATCACAGAGAAGCTCTATTGCATTTTTTATGCTATTCATTAAATTTTTTTGAAATCCAGTTTTTCCAGTTTTTTCTTTAGCATTCTTCCAGTTTAAATAAAAAAATTATTGGCAACTCTGGTGGTACCACGATGTCAGTCAGCGCTACGGTTGGTAGAGATCAGTACTATCATCTACCAGCGCCACTGACGGTCGGTGTGAACAACAGGAGATGAACAATGTCGAAACATTGATGATTGTTTTCAATATTTTACTATGAAATATACCTACAAAAAGTACATTTTCGTGAACCACAAATTATGAGCTTTCGATTGATGTATATATCATCGTTGTACGATTCATTTGAAGAAAAATCATGTTTCAAGATGGCTTGACTCAGTTTTTTGAAAATTTTTCGGAAACCACTTAACCACAAATTGGATTTCGAACTCACAAATTAATCCCTAAATATTGGTGATAAAAGAATTAAAAAAAATATCTTGTCAAGCCATCTTGATATATGCTGCGAATTGTGCAAAAAAAAAAATAATTAGACACACAAAGCAACCAATGACAATGATGACAACACCCTCAACAGTTTTTGAAATAATTCCCACACAGTAGGACCTTCACCCAGAACAATTAACAACAATCGATACTGTATCACCATTCAGTGCGATTTAACAAAATACATATTTTTAATTTCAATTGCAAACAAGGAAGCAAAAACAATAGGAAAAGCATTAATAAAAAAATTTATCTTGATTTACAGAAATTTCAAAGGGTTGCGATCCGATCAAGGCACTGAGTGTAACAACGAGGTGCTTGAACAAATCTGCAAACTACTCAAAATGAAACAAACATTCTCAACTCCATATCACCCGCAGTCGATTGGGGCATTGGCGAGAAATCACAGATGTCTTAATGAATATCTGAGATCTTTCACCAATGAGCACCACACAGACTGGGATGATTGGCCAAAATATTACGAATTTACATATAACACGACACCACATACGACGGGTTTCATCCCAAATCGTCTCAGAATTGGCAGCACCCTCTCCGATTTGGTTGAAACTTTTTGGGTGTGAAGACATCACCTAATTAAGCATCTCTGCGTACTTATTTTTTTTAAATTAGTCTAGACTGTTTTCTGAAAAGGGCGAAACTTTTTTTGCCGATTTTTTGTAAATCAATATAATTCAAAAACGGTAAATTCTTCAAAAAAGTGTTCTATAAGTAACATTTAGGAAACTGTCTGAATTTTCATGAAAAAAACATGGGAAAAAAAAATATATATATATATATATATATATATATATATATATATATATATATATATATATATATATATATATATATATATATATATATATATATATATATATATATATATATATATATATATATATATATATATATATATATATATATATATATATATATATATATATATATATATATATATATATATATATTATTATTATTATTATTATTATATTAAACTTCGTCCCGCCTATTTTAGTGTTTAATTTTATAAATTTTAAACATTTCAAATTCCTTGCGATTTGTTTATATCGTTTAAAATGATTGGTTTTATCGGAATGAAAACATCCTCGACTTCTGGCTTTTGTACATCACCTCTATTCCGGAAATATATTGGGTGCATTCAGTTATTTTCGTTGTTTTCCATCATTTCGATTACGGACATATCCATATGTAGTATTATTCGGTTATTCAAACTGGTGTCTGAGGTCAGTTTTAAGCTCCTTGCATCATTCTGGATCCTGTGATACTCATATTGGGTGGTATTTGGTCACTCCAGGCTTTTTTTCAGAAACCGTAATTCGCAATCTTGTATTTTAAAATGGCATTTGGAGACAATTTCTGGCCCTTGAGCGTCATTCTGGTTTAAGAATCACCATTATTGGGTCTTATTTGGTCATTTTCGGCTGTTTTTCAGAAACCGGATGTCACCATCTTGGAATTAAAAATGGTGTCTGTGGTCGATTTGTAGCTTCAGTGCATCATAACAATCCCGAAAATATCCATTATGGGTGGTATTTGGTCATTTGCCGCTGTTTTTCAGAAACTGGAAGTCGCCATCTTGGATTTCAAAATGGCGCTAGGAGACAGTTTTTGGCCTCTGAGCGTCATTCTGGTTAAAGAAACACTCATTTTTTTTCTTTGGTGCTACATTCCGTATCGGAATTAGACCTTCTGTTCTACTATACACAGACTTCGCAGCCGACTGTTAAGTGTACAGGACAATTTCGGGGCTAGCGCTATGATCCCACTGACACTAACAGTCTCTCCCGACCCAGGACTCGAACATACGACGACTGGCTTGTTCGACCAGCATCGTACCTCGAGACCAGCTGGGAGATTAAAGAAACACTCATATTGGGTGGTATTTGGTCATTTGCGGCTGTTTTCCAGACATCGGAAGTCGCCATCTTACAATTCAAAATGTTGTCTGAGGTCGATTTGTGGCTTCAGTGCATCATAACAATTCCGGAAATACCCATATTGGGTGGTATTTGGTCATTTGCCGCTGTTTTTCAAAAACCGGAAGTCGCCAACTTGGATTTCAAAATGACATTTGGAAACAATTTCGGACCTCTGAGCGTCAATCTGGTTAAAAAAACGCTCATATTGGGTAATTTTCGGCTGTTTTCCAGATATCGGAAGTCGCCATCTTACAATTCAAAATGTTGTCTGAGGTCGATTTGTGGCTTCAGTGCATCATAAAAATTCCGGAAATGCCCATATTGGGTGGTATTTGGTCATTTGCCACTGTTTTTCAAAAACCGGAGAGCGCCATCTTGAATTTCAAAACGGCATTTCGAGACAGTTTCTGGCCTCTGAGCGTCATTCTGGTTTAAGAAACACCCATATTGGGTGTTCTTTAGTCATTTTCGGCTGTTTTACAGACACCGGAAGTCGCCATCTTACAATTCAAAATGTTGTCTGAGGTCGATTTGTGGCTTCAGTGCATAATAACAATTCCGAAAATACCCATATTGGGTGGTATTTGGTCATTTGCCGCTGTTTTTCTGAAACCGGAAGTCGCCATCTTGGATTTCGAAATGGTATTTGGAGACATGCCAGAAGAAGGAAGGGTGTAGAAACATTATGGACATGTTTGTTACACCTAAAAACATTCACTTGCCAAATTTGGTTTATTTGCTTGATTGGTTCTCGAGCTGTGCAAAATTTGAGTTTCAACTTGTATGGGACCCCTCCTTTATAGAAGAGGGAGGGGTGTCAAACCATTTAGGATATATTTGTTGCCCCTAAAAACATTCACCTGTCAAATTTGGTTTCATTTAGTTGTTTAGTTCTCGAGATAAGCAGAAATTTGGCTTTCATTTGTTTGAAACCCCTCCCTAAAAGAAGAGGGAGGGGAGTCGAGCCATTATGGACATATTCTTTACCCCTAAAAACATTCACCTACCAAATTTGGTTCTATTTACTTGATTAGTTCTCGAGATGTGCAGAAATTTGTGTTTCTTTTGTATGGAGAGGGATTTGTGTTTCTTTTCCAGGAGAGGGAGGGGTGTCGAACCAATATGGGCATATTTGTTACTCCTAAAAACATCCACATGTCAAATTTGGTTCCATTTCCTTGGGTAGTTTTCGAGATGTGCAAAAATTTGTGTTTCATTCGTATGGGGGCCCTCCCTTTCAGAAGAGGGAGGGGTCTCAAACCATCATAGGAACCTTTCTCGGCCCCTAAAACCCCTACATACAAATTTTCACGTCGATCGGTTCAGTAGTTTCCGAGCCTATATGGATCAGACAGACCGACAGACAGACAGACAGGCCGGACTGCATTTTTATAGGTATAGATATAAGATACACTGAAAGAAATCTACACGATATTATAAAGTGTTTTACACTTGAATTCGCCCTATTGGCCAAAACATATAGAATTCATATGCGAAAAGCTTTAGAATTATTCATCGTGCAACACCTCATTTTCAAAAGGAAAACACTTTCAATTCTCGTGTTATGACATATGAACATAAAGTGTTTGGATTTTGAATCTCAAAAGAATGTTATCGAGCTTCGAATAATTTTTATTCGATATTAAAATGAAAACAGTTTTACATGGAAATGATTGCATGTAATGCAACTTTTGTTTTATTTATAAAATTGGAACTTTACTATATAAATTCATCACCAAACTAAAACTATCCTTTTCTGTTGAAGAAGCCTGTAAAGCAAACAAAGAATTAAATTAATTTAATTTAAATAATTGATGTTTTAGTAAACAAATACTTGCCTCTAGCGTAAAAATGTTTCCATCAGAATCTCTATGATCTTGTGCTGGAAGGACGAAATAAGATTAGAATTCGATTCTTTTACGTGACATACATCACTTACCTTGCAAAAATTTACAGATTTAGTCCGGAAAATCGTCGAACTTCTAAGTCGTATGACACTCGCTGACATTACATCTGTCGCCATCTTTCTACTTTTCAGCACAAACGGCACTTCATTTGACATATAAAAACAAAACAAATCATCTGAAAGTGTTTCGCACATGATAATCACTGTGATGAAACAGTGGGGCAGATTCAAGTGCAATCCACTTGAAAGGGATGTTGGAATCATACGTAAATGAAGTGCGGCTCATGGCTGTAAGTTGATGTGTGCGACAACTTGAAACGAAAGTGAAAAATTATTGAATTCGATAAAAAAAATTCTACAAATAACAATGCAGACTCATTTTCATATCCAATTGATGAAACACTTGGATGTAGCGTGCGCAGTTTTTTCAGTGTATATAAGTCCTACACTGAAAAAAATGCAATTTAAATACAAAACATCGATTTAAAAAAAATGGTCATCTCCGAAATGGCTAAAAAATTTTTTGGTGAAAGACAACATTGTTGGCTACATTTTGTTCATGCATCGCAACTTGAGCATTTAAGGAAAAAAGTTATTCTCAAAAATAAAAAATAAAATGCAAACTAAAACTAAGGTATATTATTTTGTCAGTGTAAAATAACCTGATACAATGAAATACTTGTTATGTTTTGATTATTTTAGCTTTAAACAATTTAAAACAAGTAAAACTTAATGCCTAATTTCAACATATTATGTGTATGCATGTACCTAAAGATCATTGTATTACAGATGTGAATGCTTCTCACATCTTATGAACCTACCTGATAAATTTACCTTAAAAAATGGCGTTAATGTGGAAGATAAAATCGTTTTGTTTACTTTATAATTAAAATGTTTTATTTTCAAACATAATCACTGAGCAACTATTTCTTACCACTACTAAATACAGTAAATATTTTTGGGTCATCTTCTGAACTAGAGTATCTTTTAACTGCTATTTGATTATTACTTAAAGGTACAAAACTATAAAATTTCTGTGTTCCAGGTATAGGTTTTACTCGACTGAATAGTTCTTCTAGTTCCTCTGACATTTTTGTGTACTGTTCTTTGCATATGTGGCAGAAATTAAATGTAGTTGTTCATTTGTCTGTTCGTTGAACTGCCCAGTCGTAAATTTCTCTTGGAGTTTCAATAGTATTTCCGTAATTTCGGGCAAGACTTGCTCTCTTTGGCATTCGTTTGAGAGTACCTCCGATTGCGTCACAGGGACCTTTCCCGTGTGATGTTGCGAAAAAGTGCCACTCTACTTCTAATTTATGCCTTAATTTGAAATCGCACAGGCCCGCAATTTTTTTTTGTTTTTATAATGAGCAGCTGCTCCATTTGACATAAAAATCTTGCGTATTCATCCATTCGTCGCACCCTCTCCGATTTGGTTGAAACTTTTTGGGTGTGAAGACATCACCTAATTAAGCATCTCTGCGTACTTATTTTTTTTAAATTAGTCTAGACTGTTTTCTGAAAAGGGCGAAACTTTTTTTGCCGATTTTTTGTAAATCAATATAATTCAAAAACGGTAAATTCTTCAAAAAAGTGTTCTATAAGTAACATTTAGGAAACTGTCTGAATTTTCATGAAAAAAACATGGGAAAAAAAAAAAAAATATATATATATATATATATATATATATATATATATATATATATATATATATATATATATATATATATATATATATATATATATATATATATATATATATATATATATATATATATATATATATATATATATATTATTATTATTATTATTATTATATTAAACTTCGTCCCGCCTATTTTAGTGTTTAATTTTATAAATTTTAAACATTTCAAATTCCTTGCGATTTGTTTATATCGTTTAAAATGATTGGTTTTATCGGAATGAAAACATCCTCGACTTCTGGCTTTTGTACATCACCTCTATTCCGGAAATATATTGGGTGCATTCAGTTATTTTCGTTGTTTTCCATCATTTCGATTACGGACATATCCATATGTAGTATTATTCGGTTATTCAAACTGGTGTCTGAGGTCAGTTTTAAGCTCCTTGCATCATTCTGGATCCTGTGATACTCATATTGGGTGGTATTTGGTCACTCCAGGCTTTTTTTCAGAAACCGTAATTCGCAATCTTGTATTTTAAAATGGCATTTGGAGACAATTTCTGGCCCTTGAGCGTCATTCTGGTTTAAGAATCACCATTATTGGGTCTTATTTGGTCATTTTCGGCTGTTTTTCAGAAACCGGATGTCACCATCTTGGAATTAAAAATGGTGTCTGTGGTCGATTTGTAGCTTCAGTGCATCATAACAATCCCGAAAATATCCATTATGGGTGGTATTTGGTCATTTGCCGCTGTTTTTCAGAAACTGGAAGTCGCCATCTTGGATTTCAAAATGGCGCTAGGAGACAGTTTTTGGCCTCTGAGCGTCATTCTGGTTAAAGAAACACTCATTTTTTTTCTTTGGTGCTACATTCCGTATCGGAATTAGACCTTCTGTTCTACTATACACAGACTTCGCAGCCGACTGTTAAGTGTACAGGACAATTTCGGGGCTAGCGCTATGATCCCACTGACACTAACAGTCTCTCCCGACCCAGGACTCGAACATACGACGACTGGCTTGTTCGACCAGCATCGTACCTCGAGACCAGCTGGGAGATTAAAGAAACACTCATATTGGGTGGTATTTGGTCATTTGCGGCTGTTTTCCAGACATCGGAAGTCGCCATCTTACAATTCAAAATGTTGTCTGAGGTCGATTTGTGGCTTCAGTGCATCATAACAATTCCGGAAATACCCATATTGGGTGGTATTTGGTCATTTGCCGCTGTTTTTCAAAAACCGGAAGTCGCCAACTTGGATTTCAAAATGACATTTGGAAACAATTTCGGACCTCTGAGCGTCAATCTGGTTAAAAAAACGCTCATATTGGGTAATTTTCGGCTGTTTTCCAGATATCGGAAGTCGCCATCTTACAATTCAAAATGTTGTCTGAGGTCGATTTGTGGCTTCAGTGCATCATAAAAATTCCGGAAATGCCCATATTGGGTGGTATTTGGTCATTTGCCACTGTTTTTCAAAAACCGGAGAGCGCCATCTTGAATTTCAAAACGGCATTTCGAGACAGTTTCTGGCCTCTGAGCGTCATTCTGGTTTAAGAAACACCCATATTGGGTGTTCTTTAGTCATTTTCGGCTGTTTTACAGACACCGGAAGTCGCCATCTTACAATTCAAAATGTTGTCTGAGGTCGATTTGTGGCTTCAGTGCATAATAACAATTCCGAAAATACCCATATTGGGTGGTATTTGGTCATTTGCCGCTGTTTTTCTGAAACCGGAAGTCGCCATCTTGGATTTCGAAATGGTATTTGGAGACATGCCAGAAGAAGGAAGGGTGTAGAAACATTATGGACATGTTTGTTACACCTAAAAACATTCACTTGCCAAATTTGGTTTATTTGCTTGATTGGTTCTCGAGCTGTGCAAAATTTGAGTTTCAACTTGTATGGGACCCCTCCTTTATAGAAGAGGGAGGGGTGTCAAACCATTTAGGATATATTTGTTGCCCCTAAAAACATTCACCTGTCAAATTTGGTTTCATTTAGTTGTTTAGTTCTCGAGATAAGCAGAAATTTGGCTTTCATTTGTTTGAAACCCCTCCCTAAAAGAAGAGGGAGGGGAGTCGAGCCATTATGGACATATTCTTTACCCCTAAAAACATTCACCTACCAAATTTGGTTCTATTTACTTGATTAGTTCTCGAGATGTGCAGAAATTTGTGTTTCTTTTGTATGGAGAGGGATTTGTGTTTCTTTTCCAGGAGAGGGAGGGGTGTCGAACCAATATGGGCATATTTGTTACTCCTAAAAACATCCACATGTCAAATTTGGTTCCATTTCCTTGGGTAGTTTTCGAGATGTGCAAAAATTTGTGTTTCATTCGTATGGGGGCCCTCCCTTTCAGAAGAGGGAGGGGTCTCAAACCATCATAGGAACCTTTCTCGGCCCCTAAAACCCCTACATACAAATTTTCACGTCGATCGGTTCAGTAGTTTCCGAGCCTATATGGATCAGACAGACCGACAGACAGACAGACAGGCCGGACTGCATTTTTATAGGTATAGATATAAGATACACTGAAAGAAATCTACACGATATTATAAAGTGTTTTACACTTGAATTCGCCCTATTGGCCAAAACATATAGAATTCATATGCGAAAAGCTTTAGAATTATTCATCGTGCAACACCTCATTTTCAAAAGGAAAACACTTTCAATTCTCGTGTTATGACATATGAACATAAAGTGTTTGGATTTTGAATCTCAAAAGAATGTTATCGAGCTTCGAATAATTTTTATTCGATATTAAAATGAAAACAGTTTTACATGGAAATGATTGCATGTAATGCAACTTTTGTTTTATTTATAAAATTGGAACTTTACTATATAAATTCATCACCAAACTAAAACTATCCTTTTCTGTTGAAGAAGCCTGTAAAGCAAACAAAGAATTAAATTAATTTAATTTAAATAATTGATGTTTTAGTAAACAAATACTTGCCTCTAGCGTAAAAATGTTTCCATCAGAATCTCTATGATCTTGTGCTGGAAGGACGAAATAAGATTAGAATTCGATTCTTTTACGTGACATACATCACTTACCTTGCAAAAATTTACAGATTTAGTCCGGAAAATCGTCGAACTTCTAAGTCGTATGACACTCGCTGACATTACATCTGTCGCCATCTTTCTACTTTTCAGCACAAACGGCACTTCATTTGACATATAAAAACAAAACAAATCATCTGAAAGTGTTTCGCACATGATAATCACTGTGATGAAACAGTGGGGCAGATTCAAGTGCAATCCACTTGAAAGGGATGTTGGAATCATACGTAAATGAAGTGCGGCTCATGGCTGTAAGTTGATGTGTGCGACAACTTGAAACGAAAGTGAAAAATTATTGAATTCGATAAAAAAAATTCTACAAATAACAATGCAGACTCATTTTCATATCCAATTGATGAAACACTTGGATGTAGCGTGCGCAGTTTTTTCAGTGTATATAAGTCCTACACTGAAAAAAATGCAATTTAAATACAAAACATCGATTTAAAAAAAATGGTCATCTCCGAAATGGCTAAAAAATTTTTTGGTGAAAGACAACATTGTTGGCTACATTTTGTTCATGCATCGCAACTTGAGCATTTAAGGAAAAAAGTTATTCTCAAAAATAAAAAATAAAATGCAAACTAAAACTAAGGTATATTATTTTGTCAGTGTAAAATAACCTGATACAATGAAATACTTGTTATGTTTTGATTATTTTAGCTTTAAACAATTTAAAACAAGTAAAACTTAATGCCTAATTTCAACATATTATGTGTATGCATGTACCTAAAGATCATTGTATTACAGATGTGAATGCTTCTCACATCTTATGAACCTACCTGATAAATTTACCTTAAAAAATGGCGTTAATGTGGAAGATAAAATCGTTTTGTTTACTTTATAATTAAAATGTTTTATTTTCAAACATAATCACTGAGCAACTATTTCTTACCACTACTAAATACAGTAAATATTTTTGGGTCATCTTCTGAACTAGAGTATCTTTTAACTGCTATTTGATTATTACTTAAAGGTACAAAACTATAAAATTTCTGTGTTCCAGGTATAGGTTTTACTCGACTGAATAGTTCTTCTAGTTCCTCTGACATTTTTGTGTACTGTTCTTTGCATATGTGGCAGAAATTAAATGTAGTTGTTCATTTGTCTGTTCGTTGAACTGCCCAGTCGTAAATTTCTCTTGGAGTTTCAATAGTATTTCCGTAATTTCGGGCAAGACTTGCTCTCTTTGGCATTCGTTTGAGAGTACCTCCGATTGCGTCACAGGGACCTTTCCCGTGTGATGTTGCGAAAAAGTGCCACTCTACTTCTAATTTATGCCTTAATTTGAAATCGCACAGGCCCGCAATTTTTTTTTGTTTTTATAATGAGCAGCTGCTCCATTTGACATAAAAATCTTGCGTATTCATCCATTCGTCGCATTTTTTTGTGGAACAGAGCTTGACAAGAACAAGAAACACAAATGTGCATCGATTCATCCAGTTGGTGGTCATAACCCATGGACCGTATTTTTTCTATTATCGTTGAAGATAAACTGCGTGAACCCTTACGGCTGCACTTCTTATTGCCAATAGCTGCACAGCATTTCGAATATTTCAGCCGTGATATATCCTTTTGATCCATGATAACAAAACTTAGTCGAACTTCTCTTCACAATTGCTATAAGTTGATTAAGTAGCGTTGTTATTTTATCAAGCTTTTAAACAGGTTCGTAACGTGCATACATATCACAACAGATACAATATGTAAAAGATACGTACGTTGAATAAACATATATTCTGCAGGTAGAATAAACATGTATTGTAGCAGGCAAAACACCAGCAGCAGCACTCCTCTCGGGAGAAAATTACCTACCGCATTTGGGTTACCTATGTTCTATAGCGGCCACGTGCTTCACGCAGGATTTTGCTTCCAGAGTCAAAAACAACACTCAAACACTGGTTCTACTATTACCTAATTTATTGACATTACACATTTACACGACATAACAAGTATTTCATTCTATCAAGATGTTTTACACTAAAAAAATAATATACCTTGGTTTTAGTTTGCATTTTCATTTTTTATTTTAGAGAATAACTTTTTTTCCTTAAATAAGCTCAAGTTGCGATGTATCAACGAAATGTAGCCAACAATGTTGTCTTTCAAAAAATTTTTAGCCAATTCGGAGATGACCATTTTTTTTAAATCGATGTTTTGTGTTTGAATTGTTGTTTTTTCAGTGTAGGACTTGATATATAATTTTTTCCATATTTTTTATGAAAATTCAGACAATTTCCTAAATGTTACTTAAAGATCACTTTTCTTGTAGAATTTACCTTTTTTAAATCATATTGATTTACAAAAAAATCGGCAAAAAAAGTTTCGCCCTTTTCAGAAGACAGTCTAGACTAATTTTGGAAAAAGTAAGTATGCAGAGATGCTTAATTAGGGGATGTCTTCACACCAAAAAGTTTCAACCAATTCGGAGAGGGTGCTGCCAACCGCGGGTTCATTTGGCTCTAAATCCGTCATACGGACCATAAATACACACCATTCGAACTAATCTTTGGAAGGCGGGCCAATCTACCGCAGGATTTATTCAAAACCAACAACGGACCAATATATAACTTCGACTCATACAAGAACGAACTACAATACAAACTCAAGACATCCCATCAATCAGCAAGACAAAAACTAATTTGGCAAAAAGAAAAACGTAACGAAAATTTCGATATAAATATAAATCCGATTCAAATAGCAATAAACGACGAAGTGTATGTAACCAACGAAGCAAGAAAGAAACTAGATGCATACTATTTAGAACCATACATAGTAACTTCAATAGAATAGAACCAAATTGCAAAGTAACGAACATAACCACAGGAAAAACAATGACAGTCCATATGAACAGGGTAATAAAAATTTAAAATTCTTATAAATAAAATATTGTAAAAAGACCACTATCACAAAATATCCTATTTAAGAAGCAATTAGAGAGAGACATTCGAATAATTTCATTATTCTTTCTAAAGGGGGAAGATGAGGTGACTCTTAACATGAGCGTCACTGTACCGACCTCAACCTTACAACCAAAATATAAACATACAAGTCAATATCCGATTATGCAACACACAGCTGGTTGCTATTCAACTAGACCCTTTCGCACTCTCGCTTTCAGCCTAACCTGTGAGGTCCAAGCCGCACAGCGTGAGTGCGAAGGAGGCATCCAATTACCCAAGGCATTCGAGCTCATAAATGCAGAAGATGCATATTTCCGCGTTTGTCACTCTAATTGTTTCAACTACCCGTCTCCGTCTTATACATATCAATAATATCAAATCAATGTGTAGACTTAATATTTTAGAGACATTTGTAAATACTTCCTAAGCATATAAAGGTTCAAAAAACGAGGCCAAGTCAGTTGACTATTGGTATCGACCCCGCTTCCACTAGACTTCTCTGGTTGTAACACCGGGTACTCTAAACCTATAGTCTTTTCATACTAATAATGTCACCAAGTCCCCTGCGAATCTTACAGTGGCTATACAATGATCACCTTAGGATAAATATAGTGATAATAATAACTTCACAAACACATCATCTCTTGTCACAGGAAAGAAACTTGGGACTAGTATCCTTCTTACAGATGATGTGAGTTGCAAACTAAGACTTTCATTGGATACCTGGCTACGTCCTTACAATCGCCAGGGAAAGGAAGTAGGAATGTTAATTCAACGTCTACTTAAGAAGGTGCAAGGAATCCATACTACCTTCATAGACGTTACAGGAATCAGGGTGTTGTGTTAGTAGGAAAGGTAATATGCCAAGGATCTCTCTTTTGACAAGATAGAGTGATGTGAGCATGTTTAAGAATATTTTGATAGATGGAAACTAAGGTAACTTACCTTCGTGATCACCTTCGTCTACTTTCACACATCCTTTCATGCTCTCGACTCACGCAATAAATGCATTCACTCCTCTCACACACACTCATTATTACTCACTGCAATGATGTATGTGAGCGCGACGAGTATTCTTGTATTGGTGTTGTCGGACTTGCTTCAGTGAAATTTCATTGCAGGCACAGGTCAAAAGGGGCGCCTCTCGTGCCCCTCTGTACGACACCACCTTCACTGCTGAGCAATTTACCGCACGGCCGTGTTTGCCGTACACAGCAATTGGGATGATAGAACATATAATCAGAACTCAGTGAAGCCGCTCACCATTTACGGAACCTCACATTCGCTATCCATCCTCCATTCCCCAGACAGCAGCAATCCAACGACGCACCGGAACCAAACTCTCTCCACGACATAGTAGAAATCGCCTCATCGAAGCCACCAAAAATAAAAGACAGGAACACTGGAGCAGCCTTCCCACGCTTTCACCAACACAAAGACAGTAACAGCAACAAGCTGTATGAAGTTTCACGCTCGCGCCATCCTTCACAAAACAAATTAACGGTGCTTTGTCATTTTATCGATAGTACTCTATCGTTTCGATGATGTTTATGTTAGCGAACGCCGACCAACACACACGCGCAACAGCTTTGCTGGCATAAAACAAAGCACATCTTTATACTTTTTAACAGGATTGGCCTCAATAAACACTTATAAATCAATAACTTAAACGGAGAAGTTTCGGGATACGTGTTGTCAATTAGCCGTGCTGACAGCTCGTCAAATTCGATGTAAAATTTCCTTTGTGCAAAAAATACACATTTTTATGTAAAGATGTCAAATTCAGGTTCAGTGTAACTATACCGTACATGGGAGAACTGTCATTTAAGACATTTCGAGCAGTTTTTTTATTATTCATTTAAAAATCGAAGGAAAACGATAAAAGTTTTTAAAAAATCACGTTTTGCTCAGAAAACACGCCTTTTTCAAATGATATATAAAAACTGGTATGGCTTTAGGATCCAATTGAAAAATTTTATGATTGCCACATTGTGCTTGGAATTGCTCAAGGGTAGAATCGGATACAATAAAACTGTTTAAGAGCGTTGATTTCAGTTTATTTAAAGAGATACGCTGGTATGTTAAATAAACGATACAAGAGGTTATAACATACGAGTTTTTATTCGGCTTTTAGTAAATTTCCGAATCTGTAGGTTCTGTACCGAAATATCGATCTCCGAAATTACCAATACCAGGGATAACATAAAACTTTTCGTTTATTTCCGGATCGAGTGCAGACGTTACGATTTGGACTTTTGGAAACGCGTAAGCAATCGAGTGTACTCCGATCTCTGCCATTAATAAAGAAACCAACATAATATTTTCCTCAGGTACATCGTGATCCAGCAGCACACGAATTGCCATAATAGCTAAAAATGTACAAATACGTAATTATTTGTCAATCATAACTAAAGCAGCATACCAGCAGCCCCAGTAGCAACTGTTGCATCCATTAGAATCACACGATAATCTTTTATGTCTTTTGGTAAACGTAGATAGTATAGCTAGAAATAAATAAATAAATATATATATGTATGTATATTGTGGGGTGCTGTTATATGGAGAATGTGAAAAAAAATCGCAGTGAATATAATTGTAGGAAAATTGTAAAAACCTTAACCTTATCTTACACCTATCTTACTGACTATAAAGTGAACTAACCGTTGTAATTGATTTTTGTCGGAACTTATTGATAATTGGGTTTATCATATTGGACATATTGTATTTTCTAATGTTTCCACATTAGTAAGCCTAATAAACTACTTATTCGTGCTAAACCAGAGAGGACGCTTCAATGTCATTTCCAGAAGTTTATTCTTAATCCTCTGAAGCATCTTTATTTCTGGTTGTACAACAAGTTTTCCAGATGGGGAGTGCATGTAACATTGCATTGCTATTAGTTTGTAATTTAACAGTTTATTCTTGAGACAAAGTCTACAATTTTTGTTGATGAGAGGATAAAAACATTTTATATATTTATTGCACTTTGTATGGATATTCTCGATGTGCTCCCTGAATTTTAGCTCCTCTTGTTTGACAACTCAATCAAAACAAATCCGGTCAAATTCTGTTATTCCAGTTTATATATTATTGCCGTATTTTCGTGAGGTTTTTTTCGAAACTATTTAATAAACATAAGTGTAATGGCTGGGTGAAGAATTCATGAAGGAAGGTGGATGAACCACGGGATCAACAAGGCGAGGCGGCGAAAGTTTTACTATCACTCATAACTATAACCCTAATAAAAAACTAAACGTTTGTTTGTAGGCCGATGGTTTCGAGGAGCCGCTGGAAAATTGCCGGGAGTGTTAAGCAGGCGGAACGCCTGAATGAGTTTTTAATCAACCATCAACAAATCTCACAGCAATTGCTTAAATGGCAAATCATTTAACTGAATGGCTTATATCAGCCGGAGTGCGGGCGAATAAAATTTCTACCGAATTAGGTGAGACGCCAGCTTGGCGAACAGAGATGGTTTCGGAACACACTTGGTGGTCCCTGATATACTGTTTAGCGGAGTAATACCCGAATTGTTTAGCGTTGAATTTCACTATATCAAGATGATCTCAAGAGCGGGGCCTAGTGTGGTTGGTAACGTCTCCGCCAACCACGCTCGACGCCTGGGTTCGAATCCCACCGCCGACATAGGTGTCGATGGTTGTGAGGTGGCGTGATCCACTCACAACCAACCCAACTGGTCTAGATTCAATCCTAGCCGACACCGGGAGATTTTCTGAGGCGAAAAATCTCTGGGATCACGCCTTCCATCGCATGAGGAAGTAAAGCCGTTGGCGCCGGTCCGTTAATAAACGGGTCGTGAGTTAGGGTCCTGGGTGTGGAGTCGCCTCCCTGGGCGTCGGTGATTGGCCACAACAGTGGCGGAACTAGACCGACGGAAAATAAGCGAGAACAAAAAAAAAAAGATGATCTCAGATGCCGGGAAACCGAAAATTTTTATTGCTAATTTTTTTAACCACCCGGATGATTGGTAGTCCGTGATCCATGAGTGTGCAAAAATGGTTTGTCATGGACAGCACACACACGTTTACAATCAGGTGTTGGTTAAGGAACTTTCTCAACAACCTTAGGATGGTTTATTTATCATTAAACGGTTGGCCCAGGAATTAGCAAAATACTAAAATTCTCCCCTCAATCACCCAAGTTTTCCACACTGAGTGACGCTGTAAAAGGACATTTCGTCTTGAGAGAAGATCATCCCCTGGTCGACCGTCAAGGCGAATAGTTCGGCTTCCCTTCGATCTGAGTTTGACCCCACCAGTTGGAAGGAATACAGCCCGAAATTGGCACTGGGGGGAAGTATATCAAGCGTGTGTGTCTGAGTAGCGTGTGGGTGAGTGTGTGTGGGTGTGTGAATAGCGTGTGTGTGTTTGTGTATGTGTGAATGGCTTGTATGTGTAAGTAACGTGTGTGTGTATGTGTAAGTAACGTGTGTGTATGTGTGAGTAACGTGTGTGTACGTGCAAGTAACGTGTGTGAGTATGTGTGTGCGTGTGTATATCTGTGTGTATGTGTGTGTCTGTGTTTGTGTTTGTGTGTGCGTGTGTAAGTAGCGTTGGTCTGCCTGAGTAGCGTGTGCGTGTGAGTAGTGTGTGCGTGTGAGTAGTGTGTGCGTGTGAGTAGTGTGTGCGTGTGAGTAGTGTGTATGTGTGTGTGTGTGGGTAGTGTGTGTGTGTGTGTGTGTGTGAGTAGTGTGTGTGTGTGTGAGTAGTGTGTGTGTGTGAGTAGTGTGTGTGTGAGTAGTGTGTGTGTGTGTGTGAGTAGTGTGTGTGTATTACGTGTATGTGTGTATAACATGTGTGAGCAAAAATGCATTTATCCGAGGTAAATATATTTATGACAGAATACTTGTATTAGGCAACAGGTTAATTATTTTTCCTATTAGTACTTCAATTGGTATTTTTATGATAGTGACCATAATTTAGGCTAGTTATTTTCTGCACTAAGCTCGTTTTGCGTTTTTTGTAACATGGGCCTGACCAAAATTCATATTTTTCTAATCAATTTAGCAACAAAAAGCCTTTTCTTGCGATTTTTTGAGAGCACCGGGTATGTGAAGAAGTTTTTGATGTTTAGGCAAAAAGTGATGAGAAATTACATGGGACTGTTATGCATTTATGGGCAGTTCATGTGGGTATTGGTATGCTGTTTATGACAGGTTTATGTGTTTTTTTGTGAAATGTTCATTGGTTTTTGTGTATGGTATTTGTACGTTTGGTGTGTGTCATATACTATGGCTATGGCAGATTTAAACTTTTACACCCACCATAGTCCCACGGCAAGCCTACGTTTGTGCACTCAAGCACATACCCTTTAACTTTTTACTACAGAAACACAAAGTGGTCCTGACAAGTTCAGGGCGTGGCGTTATTGAATGTGAAATTGCCAGATGGCTTTACCGCAGAACTTTTTTTGCTTTTTAATTATTTAAAAAATAGATGTATTGAAAGAACTACACATAGCGCAGGTGAAGCTATAAGAGTTAGAAATGCACGTTTTGAGCCGAAGTTTCAGTTGCTTAGACTCATTACTTCGTGTGAACAAAAAAAAATTGGATTCTAAGACAACGTTTCTATTGTGGTTTTCGGGAAAATAGTTTACAGTCAGGTTTTTTTACGCGGGGGATGCGTTCCAAATTTGTATGGAACCGCGTGAAAAAAGACTATATTGAGTTGAAAAAATAACATAGAAAACCCCTCACAAAACGTCTGAACTATGACTGAACATAATAGTGGTCTTTTTCAAGGCCTAAATGCAATATCATAAATTTTCATTATTTACACCAAGAATTGTGATTTTTTTTAAAAGCTAATATATGATTTCTTTTGTCCTGAAACGAAAAACGTGTTTGAAATGAGGTCGATATGTAGTACAGTATTTTTTTGATTTTATCACGGTTAAAAAAAATTTTACCGTGAATTTGGCAAAGTGAATTTAGCGAAATGATAAAAATTGAATTTTTTGTGTTGGATTCAATTGAAATTTATGATATTTAGAGTAAAATGATGCATAGTTGAATGGAATAAAAGTTCAAGATACAAATGAATAAACAAGAAAAGGTTAGTTTTTGATATTTTTCTCCATTGAATTTTCACGGAATTTCTCACGGCTATTATACATGCAATATCAATATGATTTGTACTGCTTATTCTTCAGCATAGCTAGCAGAGTCTAATTTGTGGAAATTGTGGAACCGCTAGATTTTATAATTTTTAAAACCACGCTCTATGATGACCAAGCTGTAGGGATTTTTAAGTTGTTAACAGATCTTCTTTCTAAACTGCCCGAATAATATGTAATTTTTGCTTCAGAGTCAATGAAAAACGTATTTCACGGTTCGTTTTTCTCAAAATTATGACACAAATTATTTGTAACAGATATGGCACTTTGTTGCCTCAGAAAATTGATCAAATAAATTAAGTTCATAAAACAATACACATGCAAAGACACAAGGTACAAATTAAAATGATATTTCGAATACATTTTCTGCAACTGGAAGTACATTATTCTTGATTTGAAGTTCTTTTAAAAAGCGTGATAAAAACGAAAAAAAAACGTGAGAAAATCGAGCGTGAATTTGGCGAGTAGTGATAAAAACGACTGTTGATAAAAGCGAAAAAGCACTGTACCGTTTTTGAGTTATTAAGAAAACCAAGCCGCGTAAAAAACCTGACTGTATTCGGGAAAATATTTTCGGAGAATAACTTTCGGGGAACTAGTACATTCAGAAGAAAATCATTCAGAAAAATGGTCTTCGGTGAATCAGTACATTCGGGGAAATATCTTTCGGAGAAACAAGTTTCGGAATAATGGTTTTCAGGGAATTGTTATACAATCATTTAAAATCTAATTTAGAGCGTTTCCATGCCAAATGATCTGGAAATTCGAAAAAAAAATTTAATTTTAATGAGCATGAGCATGAGCATGATTGACCGCCCGCGGTTGCTACTCCGTTATTGCCAGATCAGCTGTAATTACACAGAGAACCAACAGATGATGCTTGGGACCAACATGCATCCTCAATGTGTAAAAACCGGTGACCTTAATCTTTATATTAGGCAATACCAGCGCCGGCCGCATCCGAATGCAGGTCAAAGAAGGAATTTGTATAGGAAAATGTTGACGTGATACTCGCTTATTGGAAGCCGAGAACACCTCTGCACTTCCACGAGAAATCACTGGGATGTTGGAGAAAGGGCAAGGTACACAGCAGGGTTCGTTTTGGTAAACGATGCACTGATTTCGAGTGTCGGGTTCTTTAGAACAAGTATCGCGCGAACAAGTTCCGTCACGATATTCATAATGCGATTCGAAGTCATTCAGTTTGACAATGTTACACCGCAACAATAAATCGTACGCAAGGATACTGGACCTTTGATCAAATTGGGACAACTTCAAATAATATGATATCTCCTCGTAAGGTGATCCTCTTTACACCGAAATCAGTTGCGCGTTGTTGATCTATATGTAGATAATTCGACCTCATGGAGGTACCGACGCGGAGTCTCTAGGGGTTCGGTCAACCGGACATTTTCTACCTAACAGATCGACCAACGACGTTTCTCGTATACACTTTGTCTGCTCTAAAAAAACGATAAGATACCGCGAAAAACGCTTAATACGAAAACTAACCATGAGTATATTTCTAGCCAACCGTCGCGATCCTCTGCGTACGACGCACGCGATGTAGCCCATGCTACTCGTAGCAATCAGCTATTTGTCGATCCCGAGTCAATCCCAATCCCGAGAAAAAACGAACGCACGTCGCGATTCTTGGGAAGGTATACATCGCGTTTTCGTTAATCGCGATATTTATCGACCGGACGAAATCTTCGGTTAAACAGTCACAGTGAGACATGAACAAGTATCTGGGTATACCCCTCGAAATTATTATATTCCGAAAACGTTAATATAAGTAAAATTCTCCCGAGCCGGAAACGCGGTTTACATCGAAACACTACGACATTTCACGCCGATTCTTCCTTAGTTGTCGATGCGAATGTTGCCTATTAAATAGAAAAATTGGCAAAGTTTCATGCATACAAAGCCTTAATAATTTAAAAATGAAAATTTCCATATTGACCATCCATCGAGCTAATATAGTCTTAAGTTTGTTAACAAAATGCCGACCTAGTCATTATTGGAACATAGTATACAAAACATAAGCAGCCCAAAAGCTAGAAAAATCGAAAAAGTGAAGCATAAGATTTCATGTATTATCCACAACCATTGCTTTCGAGGTGAACACATGTTTGGCTGATAGAACCCTACTTGAAGCCTGACCGTGCAAAAACGTGGTAGATGACGGATTCGAGGCATACTATGCGTCATGTTGGCTCATTACTAAGTTGAGCTACTCATTACCTAGGGTGTGATCCTGTTGGAAAGATAGAAAAATGGCAAAGCTTGGTGTATCTAAAACATTAAGTGCAAACATCAGGTGTAGATGTACATACTAATCCAAAGTCTTAAAAATATTGATAAGACCAAACCAATCATGATTATTTCAGGCTGACTAAATAGTCATCAGATGTCAAACTCAACTTTATTGAATTTTCTATTACCTGTCATGCGAGAGTCAGTGCGTTCAAAAATTCATTGCACACGACATATCAGTGAATACATATCAATTAATCTATTCCACCATAAATTCTAATAAACAATACTATTAGACAGAACTACACGAGAAAAAGGCTCCAGAAAAACACCTTAATTGCACTCTGTTTCCAATTTGGACATTCAAAACTGTAACAGTTAAACATTCATGACGAGCACAATCAAAACGGCGTGCTACGTCGTTCCGCAAACTGGCAACTACGTGGTATTCGGTGGATCATCACATGATGTGAACCATATTCGAACGCGGACCATTTAGGAAAATAAATATAATACCAAACGCAAATCGTGTATGTCGTATCGAGCCCATTGATAAGTTAACTCACCTGACAATTCTTATCGCTTTTACTTCTATGCAGCGATTAACAAAAGCACTAACATTTTACTACTCTGCAGTAACCACACCGGAAAAATACTACATTTTATCCTCCGATGAGATTTACGAAGTTCGCGACTCAAATGCACCGTATGTAACTGGATTTTCGTTCCCCTTAGTCGAACCGGAGGAAGTCGAGAGACTCGAGAATTCGGTCTCTCAAAACGATCGCATCCGCGAGGAATATGTAGGTTTTTCAGCTGATTTCAATCGGGCAACATATGAAAACCTCTAACTATTTCGCAAGGTAAACTTTTTGACTCGCAAGAAACCTGCTGGAATGTCGATAGTTCAATTTCTGGTTTTCTCGGACGAAGCTCTGGATGGATATAATTACAACGGATCTAATGCGCTCGGAAAATGCAAATTGCCCATGAAAGGGTATGACATATTTTCGCACTGCTTTATTGGTAAGTCTAGCTCAGAACGTCTTAAGTTAAAAAAAAAAAAAAAAAAAAAAAAAATTTTTTTTAATTTACAAAAACAAAGTGTTGAATTTTTTTCAAAGAAACTAGAAGTTATAATTTTTTGTCCATTTTTTAAGGTTTATCCAGAATGTGCTTTTATATTTCAATATTGTTAGATGATATTTTTCATTTTCAACTTAACAAATACGTATATTAGCTGTCTTCGTAATATAGTGAATGTAATTGTTGGTACACGCAAAAGTTGAACTCTTGTACAATCATTGTGTCTTCCCGACTCGCACAAATGTTGCACAGAAATCGCACAATAAATGTGTGAAACGCATAACGCAACAGTTTTACTGCGAATACATTGACATAGAATGAAATCAGAATATGTATCATATACCGACACTTTATTTCTCACGTCGAGTGTATTAGTGACTGCACGCGCCTTTTTCTCTAGCGACGAGAGAAATTTCTCTCTCGCTCGTAGAATTTCCATGTATTTGTCGCACATACTAGACACGTCACATACAATTTGCAGGCTGCTCTTTCGCTTCTCTTTCGGTTCGGATTGCGACGCGCAAGGCGATATCTCGTTGCTTCACGAAATGAGCGAGACACCCGTGCTGTACATACTTGATACCAGTGTTGTTAGTCTCTCACTCATACTGTCGGTGCGTGCTTGCTGCTATTCAGAGGAATGCATGAAGAAGAAAAAGTATCTCGAAAGCGTGTGTGCAAAAGACTTGAAAGCGTAGCATATGTCTCGTCCTCAAGCAGAAAGGAGGAGAATGGTTTTGCTTCTCGCTCGCTTTGCAATGCTGCTTGATACCAGTTGAAACTGTTTAGTAGCGAATTTCTTTATTCCACTGTGTGCGGGCAAAACTGCCGAGGAATAATGAAACGTCATCGCCATTTAAGATGCAAGTAAGAAAGAGATACCAGATAATTGTTTACGAACTTAGCACGTGCGGTGGTGGGTTGAAGCTGACAAATTTTACAGTGCGCTTCGGGCACAAAAAAACTGGGTCAAAATCGAGCGAATAAAGAAGGGTTTTGACAGCAGTTAGTGCGCTTCCAGGTCAAAACGAGGTGCGCTGGTGGAATAAAAAAATTCGCTATAGGTGTAGTAGTTTGGAGCTGCCAAATACATTGGAGAAACGCTAGAGCATTAATTGCGTTATGCCCAACACGCAATCATTGTACTGGTTCCGAATTACATCAAAAATTGCGCTAAAACCCACAATTTTGTACTGGTTTCGCACCATCCAACTTTTGCGTGTAGGTAAATGAAATAACTTGTCAACCAAAAAATAAAAAATGACATTTTATTTTTAGAGAAAGATTCATATAACAAATTTGATTTAATTAGAAATAAATAAGACAAAATCATTCATTATAATAGCGTAGGTATTGTTGAATTTGAAAGATTTTTTTGGGATTTGGTTTTTGAGGAAGTAAAATCACGCTTGTTCCGTGTCAAATGAATGTTTCTTGAACGAAAAAGAGCATTACAGGCACAAAATCGCCAAGGAACTATTCCACAAAAAATGTACCAGTTTTCATATATTTTTTAAATTGTCATTTTTGATTTGGCTGAAACTTTGCATCGAAGTTTGTATGGGCAAAAGACGCCATTTTGTGCTATTGGTTTATTTTTTTGAACCACGAATCATTTTTGAAATGCTATGTAGGGAAGGTATTGATGATTACAAATATGTTTAGAACAAAAACGGTTTGTTTGAATGGTGTGACATCTTCGGCAAAGTTGTAGAAAACAATTTTGCCTCTCCGAAAAAAATACACTATTAAAAAAACAAAGTTGAAACAGACATTCAAAATCAATTATCTAAAAAGCTCATTTTTGAAAAATCTGATCTTTTTTCATAAAAACTTCAAAAGACATGCTCAACATTGATGGCTGTCCGATCATGGAGAAATGAGAAACGAAAAAGGTGAAGTTTCCCAAAAAATGGAAAAAAGGCAAAACGGTTTGGTTGATTAGTGCGATATCTTCAGCATAGTTTTTTTTTTATTCTCGCTTACGTTACTACTACGTAACTAACCACACTAGGCGTTACTAACCACACTAGGCCCCCGCCCTTGATCTTCAGCATAGTTGTAGACAGCAATTTTGTGCTTCCAGAGAAAATATACACTGTGAGAAAAAAGGAAACCTTTTAGAAAAAAAATATACATATATATAATTAAAAACTGAATATTTCTGAACACTCACTTTCTATGAACCTATTTTTTTTCCACAAAAGCTACACGTTATAAGCTAACTAAAAATATTTTACTGAACATGAAGAAATAAAAAATAAAAAAAAACTTTAAATTGTGAAATAATACAAAAAAAAACCAATCAAACAAACCGTTTAGATACTAAAAATATTTTTATTATTGGAAAAACTCAGCACAGGAAATAGCAAATAGTGAAAAAGGAAATAGTCGCGACGTTTGATTTCTGTCAGCACAAAACTCAGGACATCAAGTTTTGAGACTATGTTCCGCGCGGATTGTCTAATTATGATAAAAAGTATATTTTTAGCATCTGAACGGTTTGTTTGATCGGTATAGTGTATTCGGCAAAGTTGTAAATAACAATTTTGTTCTTAAAAAATATACACTGTGAAAAAAACTGAAAAAATTAAAAAAAAATTGTTTTACTTGATTTGATTTTTTTTATTTTTCATTTTCTCCAAAATTAGTTAAATATATTTTCAGTTAGCTTATAACGTGTAGTTTTTGTAGAAAAAAATCAGATTTATAAAAAGCGAGTGTTTTAAGATATATAATTTTTAAATACATTTTTTGGTTTTTCCAAAGGGGGGGCATAATGAGCACCCTAACTTGGTTGCTGATTTAAGCATAGAAAACGACAAAAATTTTAAGCTGTCCTCAGTGCAAAACTTTAATTAACTATCTAGCACCCCACTGGGGCATAATGAGCACCCACGGGATATAATGAGCACTCTTATAGAACATACCTTGAAACTGTGTAGTAGTACAACTAATGGGCCAACGTTTGTCGCGGGATGCCGTGATTCCTGGCGGCTTGATTCGTGAATGTCCCGTCGCGCCTTATGGTGGCCAATTCTGCCTGCAGTCCTTTTTTCTGACCGATTCGGTCTCAAAGATTTTCTAATATATGTTCGCATCATCACTGTGAACAAACACTGACTATGGAAACAGACAAACTCACAAGTCTACTGAGATGAATTTCAGGTAAGTTTATATTACAAGGTGTGCTCATTTCACCCCACCTAAAGGTGACCATTTCGCCCCTATCGAATTAGTTAAAGTTAACATGAGATTTATGGGCAGTTCATGTGGGTATTGGTATGCTGTTTATGACAGGTTTATGTGTTTTTTTGTGAAATGTTCATTGGTTTTTGTGTATGGTATTTGTACGTTTGGTGTGTGTCATATACTATGGCTATGGCAGATTTAAACTTTTACACCCACCATAGTCCCACGGCAAGCCTACGTTTTTGCACTCAAGCACATACCCTTTAACTTTTTACTACAGAAACACAAAGTGGTCCTGACAAGTTCAGGGCGTGGCGTTATTGAATGTGAAATTGCCAGATGGCTTTACCGCAGAACTTTTTTTGCTTTTTAATTATTTAAAAAATAGATGTATTGAAAGGACTACACATAGCGCAGGTGAAGCTATAAGAGTTAGAAATGCACGTTTTGAGCCGAAGTTTCAGTTGCTTAGACTCATTACTTCGTGTGAACAAAAAAAAATTGGATTCTAAGACAACGTTTCTATTGTGGTTTTCGGGAAAATAGTTTACAGTCAGGTTTTTTTACGCGGGGGATGCGTTCCAAATTTGTATGGAACCGCGTGAAAAAAGACTATATTGAGTTGAAAAAATAACATAGAAAACCCCTCACAAAACGTCTGAACTATGACTGAACATAATAGTGGTCTTTTTCAAGGCCTAAATGCAATATCATAAATTTTCATTATTTACACCAAGAATTGTGATTTTTTTTAAAAGCTAATATATGATTACTTTTGTCCTGAAACGAAAAACGTGATTGAAATGAGGTCGATATGTAGTACAGTATTTTTTTGATTTTATCACGGTTAAAAAAATTATTACCGTGAATTTGGCAAAGTGAATTTAGCGAAATGATAAAAATTGAATTTTTTGTGTTGGATGTAATTGAAATTTATGATATTTTGAGTAAAATGATGCATAGTTGAATGGAATAAAAGTTCAAGATACAAATGAATAAACAAGAAAAGGTTAGTTTTTGATATTTTTCTCCATTGAATTTTCACGGAATTTCTCACGGCTATTATACATGCAATATCAATATGATTTGTACTGCTTATTCTTCAGCATAGCTAGCAGAGTCTAATTTGTGGAAATTGTGGAACCGCTAGATTTTATAATTTTTAAAACCACGCTCTATGATGACCAAGCTGTAGGGATTTTTAAGTTGTTAACAGATCTTCTTTCTAAACTGCCCGAATAATATGTAATTTTTGCTTCAGAGTCAATGAAAAACGTATTTCACGGTTCGTTTTTCTCAAAATTATGACACAAATTATTTGTAACAGATATGGCACTTTGTTGCCTCAGAAAATTGATCAAATAAATTAAGTTCATAAAACAATACACATGCAAAGACACAAGGTACAAATTAAAATGATATTTCGAATACATTTTCTGCAACTGGAAGTACATTATTCTTGATTTGAAGTTCTTTTAAAAAGCGTGATAAAAACGAAAAAAAACGTGAGAAAATCGAGCGTGAATTTGGCGAGTAGTGATAAAAACGACTGTTGATAAAAGCGAAAAAGCACTGTACCGTTTTTGAGTTATTAAGAAAACCAAGCCGCGTAAAAAACCTGACTGTATTCGGGAAAATATTTTCGGAGAATAACTTTCGGGGAACTAGTACATTCAGAAGAAAATCATTCAGAAAAATGGTCTTCGGTGAATCAGTACATTCGGGGAAATATCTTTCGGAGAAACAAGTTTCGGAATAATGGTTTTCAGGGAATTGTTATACAATCATTTAAAATCTAATTTAGAGCGTTTCCATGCCAAATGATCTGGAAATTCGAAAAAAAAATTTAATTTTAATTTACAAAAACAAAGTGTTGAATTTTTTTCAAAGAAACTAGAAGTTATAATTTTTTGTCCATTTTTTAAGGTTTATCCAGAATGTGCTTTTATATTTCAATATTGTTAGATGATATTTTTCATTTTCAACTTAACAAATACGTATATTAGCTGTCTTCGTAATATAGTGAATGTAATTGTTGGTACACGCAAAAGTTGAACTCTTGTACAATCATTGTGTCTTCCCGACTCGCACAAATGTTGCACAGAAATCGCACAATAAATGTGTGAAACGCATAACGCAACAGTTGTACTGCGAATACATTGACATAGAATGAAATCAGAATATGTATCATATACCGACACTTTATTTCTCACGTCGAGTGTATTAGTGACTGCACGCGCCTTTTTCTCTAGCGACGAGAGAAATTTCTCTCTCGCTCGTAGAATTTCCATGTATTTGTCGCACATACTAGACACGTCACATACAATTTGCAGGCTGCTCTTTCGCTTCTCTTTCGGTTCGGATTGCGACGCGCAAGGCGATATCTCGTTGCTTCACGAAATGAGCGAGACACCCGTGCTGTACATACTTGATACCAGTGTTGTTAGTCTCTCACTCATACTGTCGGTGCGTGCTTGCTGCTATTCAGAGGAATGCATGAAGAAGAAAAAGTATCTCGAAAGCGTGTGTGCAAAAGACTTGAAAGCGTAGCATATGTCTCGTCCTCAAGCAGAAAGGAGGAGAATGGTTTTGCTTCTCGCTCGCTTTGCAATGCTGCTTGATACCAGTTGAAACTGTTTAGTAGCGAATTTCTTTATTCCACTGTGTGCGGGCAAAACTGCCGAGGAATAATGAAACGTCATCGCCATTTAAGATGCAAGTAAGAAAGAGATACCAGATAATTGTTTACGAACTTAGCACGTGCGGTGGTGGGTTGAAGCTGACAAATTTTACAGTGCGCTTCGGGCACAAAAAAACTGGGTCAAAATCGAGCGAATAAAGAAGGGTTTTGACAGCAGTTAGTGCGCTTCCAGGTCAAAACGAGGTGCGCTGGTGGAATAAAAAAATTCGCTATAGGTGGAGTAGTTTGGAGCTGCCAAATACATTGGAGAAACGCTAGAGCATTAATTGCGTTATGCCCAACACGCAATCATTGTACTGGTTCCGAATTACATCAAAAATTGCGCTAAAACCCACAATTTTGTACTGGTTTCGCACCATCCAACTTTTGCGTGTAGGTAAATGAAATAACTTGTCAACCAAAAAATAAAAAATGACATTTTATTTTTAGAGAAAGATTCATATAACAAATTTGATTTAATTAGAAATAAATAAGACAAAATCATTCATTATAATAGCGTAGGTATTGTTGAATTTGAAAGATTTTTTTGGGATTTGGTTTTTGAGGAAGTAAAATCACGCTTGTTCCGTGTCAAATGAATGTTTCTTGAACGAAAAAGAGCATTACAGGCACAAAATCGCCAAGGAACTATTCCACAAAAAATGTACCAGTTTTCATATATTTTTTAAATTGTCATTTTTGATTTGGCTGAAACTTTGCATCGAAGTTTGTATGGGCAAAAGACGCCATTTTGTGCTATTGGTTTATTTTTTTGAACCACGAATCATTTTTGAAATGCTATGTAGGGAAGGTATTGATGATTACAAATATGTTTAGAACAAAAACGGTTTGTTTGAATGGTGTGACATCTTCGGCAAAGTTGTAGAAAACAATTTTGCCTCTCCGAAAAAAATACACTATTAAAAAAACAAAGTTGAAACAGACATTCAAAATCAATTATCTAAAAAGCTCATTTTTGAAAAATCTGATCTTTTTTCATAAAAACTTCAAAAGACATGCTCAACATTGATGGCTGTCCGATCATGGAGAAATGAGAAACGAAAAAGGTGAAGTTTCCCAAAAAATGGAAAAAAGGCAAAACGGTTTGGTTGATTAGTGCGATATCTTCAGCATAGTTTTTTTTTTTATTCTCGCTTACGTTACTACTACGTAACTAACCACACTAGGCGTTACTAACCACACTAGGCCCCCGCCCTTGATCTTCAGCATAGTTGTAGACAGCAATTTTGTGCTTCCAGAGAAAATATACACTGTGAGAAAAAAGGAAACCTTTTAGAAGAAAAATATACATATATATAATTAAAAACTGAATATCTCTGAACACTCACTTTCTATGAACCTATTTTTTTCCACAAAAGCTACACGTTATAAGCTAACTAAAAATATTTTACTGAACATGAAGAAATAAAAAATAAAAATAAACTTTAAATTGTGAAATAATACAAAAAAAAACCAATCAAACAAACCGTTTAGATACTAAAAATATTTTTATTATTGGAAAAACTCAGCACAGGAAATAGCAAATAGTGAAAAAGGAAATAGTCGCGACGTTTGATTTCTGTCAGCACAAAACTCAGGACATCAAGTTTTGAGACTATGTTCCGCGCGGATTGTCTAATTATGATAAAAAGTATATTTTTAGCATCTGAACGGTTTGTTTGATCGGTATAGTGTATTCGGCAAAGTTGTAAATAACAATTTTGTTCTTAAAAAATATACACTGCGAAAAAAACTGAAAAAATTAAAAAAAAAATTGTTTTACTTGATTTGATTTTTTTTTTATTTTTCATTTTCTCCAAAATTAGTTAAATATATTTTCAGTTAGCTTATAACGTGTAGTTTTTGTAGAAAAAAATCAGATTTATAAAAAGCGAGTGTTTTAAGATATATAATTTTTAAATACATTTTTGGGTTTTTCCAAAGGGGGGGCATAATGAGCACCCTAACTTGGTTGCTGATTTAAGCATAGAAAACGACAAAAATTTTAAGCTGTCTTCAGTGCAAAACTTTAATTAACTATCTAGCACCCCACTGGGGCATAATGAGCGCCCACGGGATATAATGAGCACTCTTATAGAACATATCTTGAAACTGTGTAGTAGTACGATGACACCCCGTTAAGCATACAGACGCGAGGCATACGGACGCGAGGCATAGTACCCTAGGCATAATGGACGGCAGGCATACGGACACGAGGCATATGGACGCGAGGCCGAATGGATGCGAGGCCGAATGGACGCGAGGCCGAATGGACGCGAGGCCGAATGGACGCGAGGCCGAATGGACGCGAGGCCGAATGGACACGAGGCCGAATGGACGCGAGGCCGAATGGACGCGAGGCCGAATGGATGCGAGGCCGAATAGATACATGGCCGAATGGATACAAGGCCGAATGGACACAAGGCTAAGGGGAAGACATGCGAAATATTTTATTATCGTCATCATCATCACAGACCTCTTTCAATAACATGTATTTCGTTTTGAAGTGACATTTGGAAAGCAATACACTCGCGGCCTTCGGCCGACTCGCTGTTCGAGCGAATGCTGTCCTTACTCGCTACCGCTCGTTCGGACTTAACTAAGGGAAGAAAACTCTGTTTGAGTAGACCTAGCAAACCAGTAGATCAGTCGTTTGGGTGCGAGAGGCCGCCGCTTCCGACGGCGGGTCGGCGGCCGGCTCGGACTGCGGAAACCACGGCGGCTTAGTGCCGCCTTGTTTCCTTGCCCTCGATTATGCGTCTTCGCCGCATGATTTCAAGAAAAGTATTATACCCAACTTAAACTCTTTAGGAATATATATACACCTGAACTACATAATTGGATCTCATGCGATCGTACAACATCGCATTCGGCCTCGCGTTCATTCGGCCTTTCGTCCATTCGGCCTTTCGTCCATTCGGCCTCGCGTCCATTCGGCCTCGCGTCCATTCGGCCTCGCGTCCATTCGGGCTCGCGTCCATTCGGCCTCGCGTCCATTCGGCCTTGTGTCCATTCGGCCTCGCGTCCGTTATGCCTTGTGGCAATATGCCTCGTATCCATTATGCCTCACATCCATTATGCCTCGCGTCTGTATGCCTAGCATACTATGCCTAACATCCATATGCCTAGCGTCCATATGCCTCGTGTCCCGTCCCCAGTAGTACAACTAATGGGCCAACGTTTGTCGCGGGATGCCGTGATTCCTGGCGGCTTGATTCGTGAATGTCCCGTCGCGCCTTATGGTGGCCAATTCTGCCTGCAGTCCTTTTTTCTGACCGATTCGGTCTCAAAGATTTTCTAATATATGTTCGCATCATCACTGTGAACAAACACTGACTATGGAAACAGACAAACTCACAAGTCTACTGAGATGAATTTCAGGTAAGTTTATATTACAAGGTGTGCTCATTTCACCCCACCTAAAAGTGACCATTTCGCCCCTATCGAATTAGTTAAAGTTAACATGAGATTTTAATACTATTTATAGCTTAAAATTAAAACTTCAATGATGGTGAAATTTGGGGTTCGACCCATACGTCATATTGATGTGTCTACATACTTGATTGAGCCATTGAAACGACCGTAGAAGCTTATTTTGTAGTGCGCAATAATGATAATTTTTCCAACATCCGGGAACCAAGGTTGTTTTTTTCAAATTATTTCCATATTTTAAATAGACAAATCACTTTTGTTCTACATAAAGAGATACTGTAGTAACTACGGAAGAGTTCCTCATACCATATTGTATTAAAAAATGCGTAGTTTCGCATAAAAGAGGGGTGCCCATTTCGCCCCGTGTGCTCATTATGCCCCTAATCCCCCTACCATTTTCTTCTCACAATGTATATTTTCCCGGAAGCACAAAATTACGGTCTACAGCTTTGCTGAAAATATTGTGCTAATTGAATAAACCGTTTTGGCTCTAATTTTTTCCATTTTCTGGTAGTTTTTTTATGAAAAAAAAACAGATTAAAAAAAAAATTTTTTTAGAAAATTGATTTTAAATTTTTCCCTCAACTTTGTTTTCATAAAAAAAAATTTTAATAGTGTATATTTTTTTCGGAAAGACCAAATTATTATCTACAACTTTGCTGAAGACAACACACCGATCAAACGAACCGTTTTTGCTCTAAAAATAGTTGTAATCTTCAACACCAATATCACGTTTTTCAACATAGCTTATTAAAAATGATTCGTGGTTCGAAAAATAATCCAATAGCATATTTTACAAATGGAATCGTCTATGCTAAGTATCAGCCAAATCAAAAATGGTTGATTAAATTGGTTGCCCGTTTTTTTCGTGGAATTGCACAAGTGTAAACGAAATTCGAAGCGCTTCTTCGAAAAATGAATCGTTTGTAAGCAAAGATATTCAACTTGGCATAAGAAACAGTAATGGCTGCAAGCATTTTAGGCGAATTTCCTTCGTTGGGAAAACATTACAATTAGCTCTGAAACAATAAAAGAGGTAAATACTTGAATACATTCATTATCTGGTAGCGATTAAATTGGTCTGCCATTTGCCAATCATTTGCCTAAATAATAGTACTAAGGGCCTCTGATGAAGTGTTAATTTTAATTTATTATTGTAGTTCATTAATAAATATTATATTATTATTATTATTGTAGTTTATTACCCTCCAAGCTGGTCTCGAGGTACGATGCTGGCCTAACAAGCCAGTTGTCGTAGGTTCGAGTCTCGGCTCGGGAGAGGCTGTTAGTGTTAGTAGGATCGTGGCGCTGGCCCCGCAATTGTCCTGTACACTTAACAGTTGGCTGCGAAGTCTGTGTATAATAAACAGAAGGTCGAGTTCCGAATCGGAATGTAGCACCAAGGCTTTGCTTTTTTTGTAGTTCATTAATTCAACTCGCTATTAAAAAAGTGCATTCTAGTGTCAATATCTAGATCGAAATACGTTTCAAATGCAATTCAGGGGGCTAAAATCAGTACAGCTGTTGCTGAAAAAATCGAAATAGTATATCGACCTACACTTTGTTACGAAACTTTTGAAAGACCCTTCGGATCGAAATAATACAGCACAAGACCTTTCAAATGCAACCGCAAGCGTTCAAACCGGTCCAGGCTTGGCCCACGAAATGAAATTGAGTCGTTTCATATTTATAACAGACTAGCTGACCCGGAAAACTTCCCGTCCATTTGTTTTCTTTATTTGAAAAATTTTAAACATTCTAAATCGATTTTTCATACATTTAAATATTGAACTTGCGATATGTTTATAGTCTGCAAACGCATGACGCATCGGATATTAGATACGTTAAAACTAAAAGAACAAACCATTTGAAATGATTGGTTTTATCGGAATGAAAACATTTACACGTTTAGGCTTCTGTACATCACATTAATCCTGTGAAAACCTATATTGATTGGTATTCGGTAATTTTCAGCTGTTTTCCAGAAACATGAAGTCGTCATCATGTATTTCAAAATGGGTGGAGACCAATTTTTCGCTTCTGTGCATCATTCTGGTTCCAGAGATACCCACACTGAAAATATTTTTTCGTTATTCCACTCATGCACATTCCGTAAACATGAAATTCGTAGATTGTACAGCACTTTTGTTAATTGTATATAACGTTCGTATAACAAGTTATCGATTAGAATTGCAACATTACGCATGATTTGTATAATTCACGAATGTTCTTTTGTACGAACGTGGATAGCAACGATAATTATACGAAAACTTTCGTTCATAATACCTACATATACTAGCAGCACTTATTCCAATACAGTGCGTTCATTCATTTCGTCGCCATTGTTTAATTCGGTTGATAGAAAAACGGTTGTTAGGTGTTTTTTGATATTTAGTGCAAAAAATCATCGTTCAGGAGATTAATAGCTATTAATACCAGCAGAATTCAAGCAGGGAATAAAACCTTGGTAAGTTGTTACGACTTTATGGTCCAATCCTTTTTCCATTCGAATAGCATAGAAAAGTCGCGTCATTCAAGATCATCAGTGTTGTGATTGTCTACCAAATTTTCTGTCATGCCAAGATTAAATTTAACATACATTCGAATTTCAGGCTAGTAGAAACATAGGTACCTCGCTCTAAAATACGAAAAACAAACATAGTGTATGCATCTCAGCTTATACAGAAAAAATGAATTGCTTTGTATGTGGTATTCACTTTGATTCTATTCCATTCATGAGAAAACATTTTCGCCTGTTTCATGATCTACCTGAAAAACATAATTATCAATGCACATTTCATGGTCGATGCAACACTTTGCTCGGAAGTCTGAGCTCATTAACACGTCATTACAAAGATCACATTGAAGCACAATCCACTAATAATCCAAATAATGTAATTGATACTCTGAATCACCCAACTCTGACTTTACATAGTACTGCATTCTTCGATCCATTACCTTCATCTATTTCACAAGAAAACCAACATACATTCAAATCGACGCCAGTTTCAGATATCAATCACTCATCTATGTTGTCTTCGGGAGACTTCCTCTACGATAATGCTTCAGTTGATGAGTGTGGTGTGAAATTTACACTCAAGCTCCACAATAACAACAATTTTTCACGAACAGACGTTTTGAACATCCAAAAAAGTGTTATAAAAGACATTGTTAATCCGATTGTTGGCTCCGTTAACACATTTTTAACTCAGTACTGCAACGCAAACGATCTGGAAAATCGCTTACGATTAACATCACTTATTCATGAAATTTCAAATCCGTTCTACAAATGTGAAAATGAGCAACAATTGTTCAGCTGGCTTCTACAAAGTGACAACGTCTGCGATTACGAAGTATTCGAAATTAACAAAGAGATTGCTGAACGATACCGACGAGGAGAACTTGTCTATGATGAAGTTGATGTAACGGGAGTTTTGCTACCTATGTCATTCCAATTTCGAAAAGTTTTTGAAAAAAATTCCTTGCTCCTAAATACTCTTAGCAATATGAAATCAATCAGTGAATCAACGGCACTAAATACACATTTCATCAATGGGGCATTATGGCGAGCAAAAATTAAACCTTTTATTGATACGGGTAAAATTGTCTTGCCGTTTTTTCTATACATTGATGATTCAGAAATCAACAACGCCCTTGGTACACATACTGATCCGGTATCATTCGTATATTATTCTTTTCCGGTTATAGAGAACTCAGACATCTACTTGGCAGCAGTTATAAAAGGAAAAGACTATAAAGAATTCGGTAAGGAAAAATGTCTTAATGCTTTGATCAGGTCTATCCGGGATATTGAGGAAAATGGAATTCTCATAGAAACGCCTGAGGGAAAGAAACTCGTGTACTTTGTCCTAGCTCTTTTTGTTGGAGACAATTTGGGCCTGAATAAAGTTCTAGGATTCACATCATCCTTCAACCACACATTTTTCTGTAGATTTTGCAAAACTCCTAAGCCCATCACACACACATTGTCCACAGATAATCTGAGTTTAGCTCGTAATCCTGAAAATTATTCTGCAGATGTTGTAGCCAACGATCTCAGTTTAACAGGTGTGCAAGAACATTGCATATTTAATAACATAAAATCTTTCAACGTAACTACCAACTATGCAGTAGATTTGATGCATGATGTTTTTGAAGGTGTATGTCGTTATGATATCTGTCATGTTATCAATTATTTCGTTTCAATGAAATATCTAAGACTTGAAACACTGAATACACGCAAACACATGTTCAACTATGGAGAAATAGAAATTGACCACGTATCTCCTGAAATTATACAAAATCATTTGAATAAGTTCCGTTTAAAAATGACTGCGAGAGAGATGATGTGTTTTATACATCTGTTCCCTTTAATGGTCGGTGACTTTATTCCGGACGATGATGATGTATGGTCCTTTCTTCTGAAATTCCTAGAGTTGATTGACATTCTTCTCTGTTTTGAAATTTCATGCGATTTAGCAGAACGACTGCGTATTTTAATTACCGAACACCATCAAGATTACGTTCGACTCTTCAAAGATACCTTGAAGCCAAAACACCATATGCTTCTACATTATTATAAAGTGATTCTGCAGTCAGGTCCTCCAAGGCATTACTGGTCTTTTCGTTTTGAAGCGAAGCATAAGGAATTCAAAACGCACGCTCGTAGTATAACAAGCCGCAAGAACATATGCATCTCCATAGCGAAAAAGTATCAACTGAAATTTGCTCATTTTATAAATGAGCCTGTTAAGCCAGTATACATCGTACAGTCTCATCATGCTATCATCACAACACATTTTGATTTGATACAAGCGTTCTGCAAGAAACAAAATTTTGATGGAAACAATTTCCGTTGTTATTCCAAATGTGTGTATAAGTCCAAAAAGTATAAACAGGGATATTTTGTGTTTTAATATTTGGATGCAACTTCTGTCGAAAATGTGGTAGTTTTCGAAATAAATGAGGTAATTTTATTTGGCAACTCCCCAACTATACACGTTGTTTGTAAACGAATTGAAATGATAAATTATTATGTGCACTACGGTCGAAAATTGACATCGCCAACCAGCGTTGCCGGTGCTATCAATGTTTTGACTGGCTGTCGTGTGTGCCAAAAAGAGAAGCACACATTTTTATTCGATAAGTCTCTATATGTGACTTTGTGTAGGTGTGAAGAGGCACGTTTGCCTTTTGCCATGTCAATGACAGCAGTCGCCAACCGTTGGGAACGGTTGGCGGAAAAATAGAAATAATTCTATTTTTTACAACAACAACAAGCGACGGTCGACCGCTGTGCTTGGTCGAAAAGGAACGGAACGGTAGCGGTCAACCGCTACAACGGTTAGTCTGATACAGGCTTAAAACAGCTCGGGGGTTGAACATGATTAGGCCGAAACAATATTGCTAAATAACATATTCGAACAGAAAATTGTACGTTCATTGTACTTACATGTCGCAAAGAAAAACTCTAACGCATAATGGAACACTCGGAAGAAACTAACAGTATGGGAACGGTAGTAGTATCAACGCAAGCCACTTCAGACGAAGAACCATCGCAATTTGTGAACATAGAAGATTTTGATCAAATTCCGATTATAAGCGTTATGAATGTTGAAAACAATAATTCTACCTCATACACGAATGAAAACGAAACCCCCGCGGATGGTACATTTACGTGCCAACAACTTATACAGAAGTATGCAAGCTCTAATGCCGATATACTTGAATTGTATGCGTTGCTTAATAGCTGGAATCTAGGAGATCTGTTCCCGTATTGCTGTCGTAAATTGAATTTATTTTCCCGAACGTTTTTTAGACACTGTATCAGTCTTAATTGTTCATTCATAAACAGGCCAACACTTGTACGTCGGTGTGCTGAGATATCTTACTCCGGAAATGGCTATATCAATTCTGAACCAACCATGTATCCCTCTGGGGGCACAAGTTGAATTTTATCACCACTGGCACAACTGGATGGAATCTGCGCATTCAACAATCGACGTCGAGAAAGCCAAATGTTCTTCGCAGTCCATTACGAGCAAATCTTCGATAAACGAATCAAATTCAGCACAACAGTCCAGAGCTATGGAAGCTCCGCTTGATTTGAACACCATATCAAAGTCAAATCAGTATGGTTTAAATTTGATTGCTGCATTCAACCGGGACAAAATTCTCAACGATAATCTTCGCAAGCTGATGTTGGAATCCATCCTTCAGTTCTGTATTGAAAACAAACACGATTTAACAGTCAAAGACTGTTCTGTATATGCGGCACAAATAGTCCAGGTTTTTCCAGGAGAAGTAATGGTATGTTGTGTATCGTCAACCAGTACGGACGTGTTTTAATTTGCTCTCGGCCACGCGCGAATTTTAAATTTTTGTTTTTTGTTTACATTCTTTTTTCGCTTGTAGGTGCTTTTGTGCCAGTAAGTCAACTCAAGCTCCGCGCGAGTAAGTTTGTGCGTTATTTACACTTTTTTTGTAAACATGACATCGTTAGTTAGTGGAAACTGTGTGGTGTGCGGTTTTGGGTCTTCGGACAACCGGAACTTATGGAAGTGTGAGGGGTGTTCCCTACGATTCCATGCCGCGTGCGCAGGTGTTCAACGAAACAAGGAAGACCAGATTAGGTCCTACATGATGCCAGCCTGCAATGATTGCCAGGAGCGAATCGCGATGGAATTAAATTTTCGTCACCTGGTACACCAGCAGGCTCTTCTTGCTGACTTAGTGAAAAAGCATAGCGAAGCAATACACAAATCGACGTCGACATTGCAGAAAATTGGAATCGTTCAAGAGGCACTCGAACGACAAGAAACTTTATTCGATGAACTAAAACAGGAGCTTTCGTCTGTTAAAAAAGTGAAATCTCCTACAAAAGTAGTGAGACAAATCAATAACCACGTGACGACACTATTCGACGATGCTATAACTTCCGCTAAAGTTAACATGACTGAGTCGCTTGGGATACTTAGCAACTCGATTACAAATAAGCTGACCAGTCATATTGATGAAATAACTAATAAAGTCGACGAACAGCTTGAAGCTGTTAATGAAAATTTGATCGATGTGGCCACTTCTAAGACTCAATGTAGTAATCCTGAAATCTTGGAAGAATTTCGAATAATTGGCAGCAGAATTTCTGAGTACACGCCAAGAATGATGCCCATCGAAAACAGCATTGGCTATCCAAGTGTGGCAGAGGAAATAACTATGGCCGGCCAGCCTTCAAATGATCTTCCAAACAGTGGATGGCGTTTCCTTGGCTCGAGAAAAGTTTGGAAACAGTGTGACGTCACACCCTGCGAAGAACCCAATGCTCCGTCACTAGCCTTATAATTAAAGTTTAATTTTGTTCCTAGGAGGGCATAGCCTTCTGCTATGCTTTAGTCAGGCGAAACATTTGGTTCCCTTGACAGAGGACCGCGAACGGCTCTGTCAACACTCTATGTATCAACAGATTATGCCACAGGTGGCAAAGAACTTCGCGCAGCCTTCTGCTGTGCCACCGGCAAACAAACTCAACCAAAATAAACAAGTTTTGTGTTATAAACAAAACGCCGCCTGTACTTTAGCAGTACTAGATTAGGTTAAGAGATTAGTAAGGTAAACAGAGAGTGGAGAAAGTCTCTCTCTCTGAGTTACCGGTAAGGTATATTTAAGTAGTGATGTACGAAAATAAAGTCAGTTAGTCCACGTTAATCTGTGTGTATTAATTCCGCGCCAATTGCGCGTACAGGGTTTTCTGGAGAAAGTCCTGGTAGGTTATACCCAGGATATAGGTATACCTACACATGTGGTGACAGCGAAAGAAAAACATAACGCCAGTTCTGACTGAGTGAGTATGAAAACCGAGTGGACTTAAAATTCAATTAGAAAATCGTGAGGATAACAGTAAATTAAGTGAAAGCGCAACTATTTTGTCGCTGAAGTGCTGCGCATTGCGCGTTTTGTATTTTCATCATCCAGAACTGAACTAAAAAATCGTGAAGATAGGAGTACACACATTTGGTGACAGGCGGTGAAATATACAGAAAGTGAAAACGGTCTATCAAGCAACCAATTCGGTTTTCGAAAAGGTAGATCCACGGTGGATGCGATTCTCTCCGTCACCAGAACGGCTGAGGTTGCAATCCAACGCAAAAGGAGGGGCATTCGTTACTGCGCGATCGTCACGCTTGACGTGAAGAACGCGTTTAACAGTGCCAGCTGGGACTCCATAGCCTTAGCGCTACAGAGTCTCAGAGTGCCGACGTCGCTGTACGAAATTCTAGGCAACTACTTTCAGAATCGAGTGCTAGTGTATAACACAAACGAGGGTCAGAAAAGCGTTCCAGTTACCGCAGGTGTACCGCAAGGTTCCATCCTGGGTCCGGTACTGTGGAACGCTATGTATGACGGCGTGTTAAAACTAACACTCCCTCCAGGGGTGGTGATCGTGGGCTTCGCCGATGACATAGCTCTTGAGGTCTATGGCGAGTCTATTAGAGAGGTAGAGTTAAAGGCCGCGCTATCAATACGCGTAGTGGAAGACTGGATGCACTCCAGGAAACTGGAGCTAGCGCACCATAAGACTGAAGTTATTGTTGTAAATAACAGAAAGTCTGAGCAGGAGGCATCGATTAGTGCCGGTACATGCACTATCGCCTCAAAACGCTCGTTGAAGCTTCTGGGGGTTATGATCGACGACAAGCTCACGTTCGGGAGCCACGTCGATTACACCTGCAAGAAAGCTTCCATGGCTGTGGCAGCGCTGTCTCGCATGATGGCAAACAGCTCAGCGGTTCGTAGCAGCAGGCGCAAAGTCCTTGCTAGCGTGACCACGTCCATACTCAGGTATGGAAGACCAGTGTGGTCCAAGGTATTGAGTACCTCGTGCCATCGCGGCAAACTCGAGAGTACGTACAGGCTAATGTGCCTAAGGGTCGCGTGCGCATACCGAACAGTGTCGTACGAGGCGGTTTGCGTCCTGGCTGGCATGATGCCCATCAGCATCATCGTCAAAGAGGATGTAGAATGCTTCGACCAACGCGACACGAGGGGTATTCGCAACACCATACGGTCATCCTCAATGGCCAGGTGGCAGCGGGAGTGGTCCAACACTACAAAAGGTAGATGGACACACCGACTCATTCCAGAGTTAGCAGGCTGGATTAATAGGCGCCATGGGGAAGTAACCTTCCATCTGACACTGCTGCTTTAGGCAGTACCTGCATAGGTTCGGGTACGCCGAGTCCCCTATGTGCCCCGCTTGTACGGGTGCGGAAGAAAGCGCAGAGCATGTGTTCTTCACATGTCCGCGCTTCGAGCGGGTACGGTACGAAATGCTGGCAATAAGTGGGATGGACACCACGCCAGAGAATATAGTGCGTAGGATGTGCGAAAATAGGGAAATCTGGGATGCGGTCATCACGGCAGCATCACAGATCGTTAGTATTCTGCAGGGCACCAATCGACGGGAAACCATCGACGTGCCCCAGTTAGTTAACGGTTAACTAACTGGCCTGTATAGGCTGCTCTGCTACCCATAGAGGTAAGTGCGATAAGCACGACGGGCCCTCTCCCTGAAGTAATGCCTAACGGCGGTCCCGGGGAGACAAAGGGCTTTAGCTGTTCAGCTTAGGTTGCTCAGCATGGGTAAAAGCAGGCGGTTCAGGAAAAGAACCCTGCAAGGACATTCGTGGTTAACGCATTTGGTGACAAGCGGTCGTCCCACGCCGGGAACTGATTTTAATAAGTATCAAGTGAGCATTTTCTGTGTGTTGAACGGTTTGTTGAATGCGCATACGGTTTTCGGTTTTGTCGGTGAACAATTACAGTGTTTTGCAAGTAATTAATTCTAACTCCATCTTTCAATAAGTGTTAAAAGAACGGAAAAAACTAAAAGTGACCTATTGTGTTTTTTTATGTCTTAAGTGAAGAAGACCAAAGATAAAAAACGGAACCAAATCTCGCAATTAGCCAGTTAATGATAACGGCCGGGGGAAAAAAAAGAAACACATGCAGTAAGTGACTTATTAACACCTCTACGGCCTCTACATATTGGAACAGCCAGACATATTGGAATAGCCAGACAACTGTGAATTGTCGTATTAAGAAGGTGCCGAAGTTACGTAGTGGAAATTAAAGTAGAGATGTCCACGACAATGGCCGGCCCTATACCAAGGATATTCGGGTGAGAAAAATTTATGTTTAAAGTTTGCAGCTGAAATTTTAACGGAAGAGTATTTTTTTTGTATCGTTCGACGCAGTAAAATTTGTGAATTAACATCTATTGAATTTTTTTTTTTAAACTGATAGAACAAAAAATTACCAAATATGAAGCCATTTAGGAACGACGGAGAGATACACATTAGGAGACATAAATGACCTTGGAGACTACATTAGGCGAACTACAATCGTAACAATTCTTCAGTGGTTCGTAATAATAACGATTTACAGGTTATCACATCTACTTGGGTCGAGAGGCCAATTTGTATAAACAATCAATTCGCGCCGCTGCTGCGCGGTTGATTTTATTTCTCAAACGGCAAGCAATAAAACTCTCGGCACGACAAGTGCACGCAAGCGATTTTCGTTCATTTGCCCAACAAAATAATTAAAGTGGCAGAGCGGGAAGCAAACGGGCGGTAACACCGCTAGCAAATCGAATTTAAGAACGCAAACAGATACTCGCAGAGTTGCGCACATGGAACTCACCTGAATTATTCTAAGAGAGAATTTTAGCACACGGGTGGCTACGTTATCGTTAGCAAATATAAAGGGGTAAAGTCGCATTTCATTAATGTCCAATAAAGAGCGTGAGAGCGGTAACTACGAATTTCGCGCTCACACGTTGCATACAAAAGTTAGTCAGTTGTACTAATTGTCGGGTACGCTGTCTCTGTTTATGAATTTTGCAGTGTTATTGCGATCAGCTGTGCCAGCCACGGACAAGGTCGTATTTTGTAAGCATCAATTTTAATGGCCAATGGCAAGAACGTTTTGCTACCATACATGGCTTACCAGTAGCGGTGAATTGCAAAGAGGGTAAAAAATGGATACATCTATAAGCGCAACGCGCGCAGCGATGGTGACATATCCACCGGTAGAGTAAATAGTAACCGACGGCAGAGATATATAATGTTGGAAGTTTACGTTAAAATATAATTTCATGAATAAGGAATGGCACCTTACGCCATCTAATGTAAACATTTACAATCTTTGATTAATTTAATTACACTAAATAGAAATGATTATTTTTTTTAAATAATCATTTAATTATTATGAAAACCTAAAGTTATTTATTTAATTAATAAAGATAAACGTTGAACCGTTGACACTAAATGGTTCGAAACTTGGTGTTCAGATTTTTTGATGGCGCGACGAAGAAATTAGAGTCGGTCACGCTACGTTATCACATCTGGTCAACAGAATCGTTAGTGATACCTAGGAAAAAGAGGAAGAAGACTACATAAGCCTTTTATAGTCTTACAGTATTTATTCCGCAGTACCTTTTATTGTTTTTTAAGAAATATATATATAAAATTTTATATTAATAATGGAGTACACGTTTCCAAGAATTTGATGGATCGCTAGACGGACTAGAAGCGTTCGTTTATCTCATCGAGCATTTTGCTCGGGAGATACCAGAAGGAGTATCACACGCTCCACTGGTTTATATCATTCTATTAAAACTAAAAGGCAGAGCTGCTGCCGCAATACATAGAATTAACGCAAATGCTTGGCCACAGGTTAAGCAGAATTTATTAAAGGAATTTGGGGATATTATACGCATCGAGGCAGTTATAAATCAAGAAACATTGAAACAGGAAGCGAATGAGACCTTTCCTGATTATAAAAAGAGGACATTGAAAATTAAGGAGAAAATCGACTCCTACGAAACTAATTGTACGAAGTCATGCATGATAGTTAGTCTTCGATTACATTTTATGGCGGGTTTGTGTGACACCGCATTGAAAAAAGCTGCTCAAGGTAAACGAGCATTTAAGTTAGAAGAGCTGCTAGACGACTTAGAGGATTACAACCATGAGCGTAATCATATCTCGGAAATAGAAAATAGAATTCAGGGCCTAGAATTGGTCGAAAGACAGCGCGATGCACTTAGACAATTTAATAGTAGCAAAAATATTTTTACAATTAATCACAAAGACGCTGATTATAGCAACAGCCGTCTTGGAAGAAATGAAGATTATAATTACAAAAATAGAGATAGAATAATTTACAAGCAAAACAATTATAACAATATATGTGGATCTAGCGACGGTAATCGATCCAAATACATTTTTCGCACAGCGCGATCATACCGACGGAGCCAAGGGAACTACGCCCATGGTTGGAAATATAATTATTATGGTCAAAATGGACCAACTGATAGGAGGTACAGGAATTCGTATACCCGGATGCCTCAGAAAATGCTTATGGTAGCCAACATTAATGAAAGAAGTAGTAATTTGCAAAAAGAAGGTATTTTGGATCCTGTTGTACAGGAATATTTTAACGAGGATTTAGCAGAAATTTGCGAAGATGTTGACTGGCGGAGATGTACCGATGAGCCCAGCAATATAGAAATAGCCGATTGGAGGATCGCATGCAATCACATAAGAGACAACAGTGCTTGTGTGGCTAAGCGAGTATATTACGATGTCAGAGGGCACTTAATGTTAACCCTACTGGCTAAGCAGAATGTCAAATTTACGTTGAACCTGATCTCAGATACAGGTGCATGTGCGAACATAATTAATGCACGCATTGTGAATCTTTTGAATGTACCGGTAAATACACAGGATGTAACCACTTTTGGAGGTATCGGCCAAGACATTGTGCGAACCTCAGGTACAATTATGTTGGATTTAATAGTCGGAGACTTTTTGATCCCGACGCAATTTCATATATTAGAAAATTTGCCAAGCGACGGATTAATCGGCGCAGAATTCTTAAAGAAGCATACGCTTCAAATAGGAAATAATTTTGATTACATAGCGTTCAAAAAACACGGAAACAGAAGTCCGGACGACTTGAGTCCGTGGAGTATGCCCAAAGACGAAGTCCTTAGTCAACATGTTTATGTGGCAGCCAGAAATAGAGTTATGGTGCAGAACGAGTTGCGAGATACTAGCAACACAGCCCGCAATGAGGCTGACGTAGACAAAAACGAAATAAATAGAGAGCACCAAACATATCGAAATGAAGAGCCGAAGAACAATTTTCTTGACTCGAAGAATACTATAATGCCCGAGTTGGACCTAGACTCGAGGCTTGACTATGACCTGTTGGAGCACAAGCTGACACCAGAGTCAAAAGGTATTGCAAGAATTGAAAAACTACGGCAAGTGCTAAATTTGGCGCACTTGCCTGAGAGGGAATTCAAGACAGTAAAGAATATAGTTGAAAGCTATGCAGATATTTTCTTTTTCGAAGGCGACAGGTTAACCACTACTGACGCCGCCGTACACACGATAGAAACTTCATCGGAGGTGCCTATCAATAAGCGGCAATATAGATTTCCGGAGGCCACGAAACGGCACATTAATAAGGAAATCGATGAAATGAGGGCGCAGGGTATTATTAGACCCAGCACTAGTCCCTGGAATGCACCGGTGTTATGTGTACCAAAGAAACCGGATGCTGACGGTAATAAAAGATACAGAATTGTGGTGGACTTTAGATCATTGAACGAAGTTACCAAGCCGTTTGTATACCCAATACCTCTTATAAATGAGATATTGGATAATGTTGGAGGAGCAAAATATTTCTCCTCAATTGATTTAAAATCGGGTTTCTATCAAGTCCCGATCGACTGCCGAGATGCGGCTAAAACGGCGTTTTCCACTCCCAAAGGCCACTTCGAATCTACACGAATGCCGATGGGGTTAAAGAACAGTCCCTCAACATTCCAAAAACTTATGAATACTGTTCTTTTTGAGATAGGGGATGTGAAAGCATTTGTCTACCTCGATGATATTATAGTTTTCGGTGACACTATCACTGACCATAATGATAGTTTGCGAAAAGTATTACAAGCCTTGCGTAAACATAACTTAAAAATAGAACGGTCTAAGTGTCAGTTTTTGAAAAAGGAACTGGAGTATTATGGTCATGTCGTTAATGAAGAAGGCATAAAACCCACCAATGCAAATATTAGGGCCATTCAGAGCCTTAAACCACCCACAAACGTGAAAGGTATAAGATCATTTTTGGGAACAGTAAATTTTTACGGGAAGTTTATCCCCAACATCGCGGAGAAGCGCAAGCCGCTGAATGATTTGTTGAAGAAAGACGCTAAATTTGTGTGGGGAAAAGAATGTCAGGAAGCGTTCGAATCCCTTAGAAACGCGCTGATTACAGAGCCAGTTTTAGTCCGGCCAGATTATCAAGACACTTTTATTATTACGACAGACGCTAGCAATTATGCTATTGGAGCCGTCCTGTCGAATGAAAAATCCATGCACCAGCCGATCGCGTTCGCGAGTCGTGCACTTGTAGGTGCAGAGACCAGATATCATATCATAGAAAAGGAACTATTGGCGATTGTATGGGCCATAGAATATTTCAAACATTACATTTTTGGTCAAAAGTTTATCGTTTACACAGACCACAGACCACTTATAGCGATTTGGAGGCTCAAAGAGACATCTCCAACGCTGACAAGATTGAGACTGAAGTTGCAGGGTTTGGAATGCAGCATCAGGTATAAACAGGGTAGCGAAAATATAGTCGCCGATTTTTTGTCACGTTTGTCAGATGGGACGTGTCAGGGGCAAGAAAGTTCACCCCACAGGCAGATAGCCATGATTACGCGCTAGCAGAAACGCCTTCTAGAGCAGCAGAAGAACGCTTCGGATGATTTGAACGGCACAATACAAGATTTGAGTGCCATAGACATTGCGGACATCGCTGAGGACGAGGATGAGCAACAACTCGTCAACATTTCATATGATGACTTTTCACAGGCATTATCAAATGACCTGATACCAAGTGAGACGGTGGAAGTCTCGAAGAGAATATTGGACGAGAGGAATATCGAAGCTCGTCTTGTCATTTTGAACAGTCGGACGGCGTACAGAGGACTTCAGACACTGTATCAGCTGTCACAAGGACTAAAAGATTACGTCGAGGATGGTGTACTCAAATTTAAAGACAAGAAAGTAGGCGGTTTCATAGTAGACGGCAGCGAAAATTCGTTAATCGATTGCCGGAAAGCGGCAGTAAAGGCAGCCGGGGTCATTCACCTAATATCCTTCAGAAAAATCAAGCAGCAGGAGGTTCTGCAAATGATTCAGTTCCTAGCGGGTAAGCTAGAAAAACAATTAATACTATATAATGCTAATAGCGAGCGTACAGTAATTGCGCCAGATCAATCGGAAACAATTTTAAAGGAATTTCACGATGCACCCTTAGGAGGGCACGTAGGAGCGCGACGAATGCGCCAGAGAATTGGCACACTTTTTACATGGGCTACGATGAAACGGGATATCGAGAACTACGTTCGGCAGTGTGATTCCTGCCAAAAGAACAAAATTGGAAGATCAAACAAGATACCGATGCAGATCACCACAACCGCATCGGAGCCATTCGAGAAATTATACATGGATATAGTAGTGTTACCCGAGTCCGATATGGGAAACCGTTATGGTCTAGTCATGCAGGATGACTTGACGAGATACCTTATTGTCGCTCCAATGGAGAATCAAGAAAGCCAGACGGTAGCCAAGACCTTCGTAGAAAATTATATTTGTAAATTCGGTGCCCCGTTGGAACTAGTCACAGACAACGGCGCAAATTTTGTGAGCTCACTGATGAAAGAGGTGTGCAAAATTTTAAAGATCAAGAAAATTACTACTAGCCCGTATCATCCACAAGCTAACTTGGTAGAGAGATCAAACCGCGAGTTAAAAACGTATTTGAGACAATTTATTGGCGGAAAGCCGCACACGTGGGACGAGTTGTTACCGTTTTTCACGTTTGAATATAATACATTAGTAAACTCGTCCACAGGGTATACGCCGTTCGAATTATTGTACGGACGGATAGCTCGAATCCCGACTTCAATCTATAAGCGGAACGGAGTGGAGAAGATGACATATGATGCATACACACATGAAATGAAGAAAATATTTTACGATTTACATGCAAACGCACAAGCCAACCTGAAAAAGAGTAAAGAGAACCGCAAACAAATTTACGACAGATCATCAAATGATTACAAACCCATGTGGGGTGAACAAGTATTAGTGAAGGCCGTAGCGACTGGTGCAGGCCAAAAGCTTCAGAACAAATGGAGAGGACCATATGAAGTAGTGGACATTCCAAGCGAAATGACCACAGTAATTAGAAACGGCAATCGTTTAGAAAAAGTTCATTATAACCGGCTTAAGCGTTATTATGACTGAATATATGAACTTAAACTATGCTTTCAAGGTTAACGGATAGAATATATTTAATAGAATACGATATTGGATGGCATGAGTTATAACCTAAAACTGTTTAATAGCACCTAAAACTGTATAAAAAAGTAAGGTGGAAGTAAAATATAGGCGTGAAAAAATACGAAAAGTCGCCGAAAAATATGAATGATTTTATTGACGGGAGTCCATCAACAGAACCAAACGGAAAAAAGTATACTGAAGTAAGGGCGTGAAGAAATACGAAAAGTCGCCGAAAAACTTGAATGATTTTATTGACGGGAATTAATAGGCAGAACCAAACGGAAGAAAGCATACTGAAGTAAAGGCGTGAAGAAATGGAATAAGTCGCCGAAAAAGATATACAGCCTTTGATGATATTAGTCAAATGGCATGACACAGTTGAAAAAATTCAAATACGAATGAAGGCGTGAGGGAGGAGGAACCCCGCCGATAAAGGTTAAATAAACAAAAAACTTGGGGAATTCAAATTACTAGAATGATCTGGATGGTTGAAATGGATAAAAAAAGTTGAAAGAATTTAGAACAGCATTTGTTTTCTTTTGTAAAATGCAAATGTTAACATGGGAAAGAAATTATAGTGGACAAAAGACCTCATGAAAACAAGGTTTGATAGCTATTGGCTTAATAGGAAAACGAAGAAGAAAATCGATGGATGGGAATTTTTTTTTGCGATGGAGACAACAATAGAACTAGGAAAGACATTTGAAAAGAGGGCTGAACTTTCCAGACGAAAAGACTACTGACTTTAAGGGATTCGAATTATTCTTTCATTAGTTAAGGTTGTGTGAGTGTATACATCGGAAGTAATTAACCCGGAATGGTTGAGGTGAGTGCTGACTGAGAGAGTAAACAAGGGAGTAATTAACCCAGAATGAGTGAGTGTGCGAGATTTTCCTTTTATTTCCTAACCTTCTTATCTTTCAGGAATCACTAGAGCGGGCGGTCGCACCTTCGGATGGAAGGGGGAAAGGAAATATGCAGACTACTGCATACCAGGAGAAGTGTAAGTATGACAGTATGACAGTAGCAAGAGACAAATCGAAAATTAAATAATTACAGATTCAAAAAGAGATGCAAAAAATTAAAGAATAAAGCAGATGAGAAAGTGACGGGACATTTTAGGTGCAAATAGAAGATGATATGAGGTGTTAAGAACACGCCAGTTATTAGATGAACATTGTAAATGAAGACAGAAGAAAACGATAAATATTTAATCAACGCGGTTTGTACAATGAAAAGATTTATTTATGAATCAGACAGGAAATACTTGGCAAAGGAAAAGAAAAGATTGAACCAATGCGGTTTGTTCGATGAAAACATGATGAAACAAAAATAGAGAGATGAAAAAATGATACATTGTGCGGAAACAGATTTATTTTATTGAAAACTGTTATAAGAAGAAGGAGGAAAATATTTGGAAAGAACGCAAAATGAAGAAAATATGTAACCAAAGCAAAGAATTGATGCTATTTTTTAAAATTGAAGAATGTTATTTGAACTCTTTTTGATGAAAAACAAAAGCGTTAATAATGGGCCACAAGACAAGTTAAACTGATATTTTAAAACGAAAAGTAAAAGCCTAATACAGATAAATGGATTAATATGTGTCGAAATGATTTTAAATGTAAAAAAAACATCAAATATCAAAGTTAGAGAGTGCATAATGGAAAGGAAGTAAACAATGCACAATTGAATGTTATATTTGTAAAATCAGATGAATAAAATACTGAAATACTAAATCAAATCTAATACAAATGATGTACAACTTAGTAGGGGGAGAAAAACCGAATTATGTCATCCGAACAAGAAGAGAAATACGGGCCTAGATTGTAAGTAGAAGCCTAGAGTAAATAATAGAATGTAAAATGTGTAGAATGAAGCCCGTACGCGAGTGAACAGTAATTTTAAACAGCAAGTGGAAAAAGTAACGAAACCAAAAAAAGAATTGATAAAATAATGGCAAAAAAATAATGCACCACTTGCTAAGTAGGGCAACTAGCATCTAAGAATTGACAACGAGACGAGTTCCCGATCATCGAAGACGACCGAGGTGATTACAATGGATGCTGAGATGGGAGCATACCATGATGCCCAGTACAGCGCGAAAAGGAAAGCAGACGGTTGCGTGGGGAGTCGAACGGCGGGTGTCTATGGTGAACGATGGAGTGAACAATCCAACCAGCCGTAGCTACGATTTGGCAGGCTTCGTACCTGTTCGCATCCTGAACAATAACAGTACACACAAGAACGTTTCACTGTTGGGGCATTTTTTAAGCCTATCGCGTGACGATTACGCGATCATTGTGTTGGAAAAGACGGCCTTCACTGAGGGGCAGCTGAAAAATCATAAGCGTCATCAAACGAGCACGGTGACGAAAGCTAATTCTGACGACGTCACGACGAACTTGTCGGAAGAACAGTGAAAGTGTGCAAAGTAGTGCAACTGGTGTTATAGCAGCCGTCGAAAGAAGTTTCTCCTCATCCGGAAGTAAATCAAATCAAGGTGACAATCATATATCCCGCTACTGAGAGGCATATTGTGAAATTTTCCACCCAAAAAAGATATTTGGTGGAAGAAACTGCCCAAGATTATGAAACCGTGGCATTGCCTCATATACAAAAGGAGCAGCTAAGCTTAGAGTGGCTTTACAATATACTACAGCATCGGAAAGAGATGGATCGCATAGTTTTTGAGGATCCGTCAGAGGAAATTGGCTTCATATTGTTGCCGGATTTAGAATGGGATGGTAAAACATTGGAACAACTTTATCTACTCGCTTTAGTGCGCCAGCGAGGTATCAAGTCATTGCGGGATCTAAACGCTACTCATTTACCATTGCTGAAAAATATTCAAACACGTGGCATTGAAGCAATTAAAACACGTTACGGGATTAACGCTGATCAACTACGAATCTACATTCACTATCAACCCACATTTTACCACCCACACGTGCATTTCCCATATCTGAAGCACGACCCACCGGGTATTTATTGCGAGAAAAGTCACCTTCTAACATCGGTTATTGGGAATATCGAACTGCTACCAGACCATTACCGGAAAGTGACACTCTCTTGCGTTTTAAGTGAAACTGATAAATTGAACGTCAAATTTGAGGCAGCAAAGAGCAAACTGAATGAACCAGATGACACCACAACCAACCGATGAGAACCTCTACTGCCAGACGCACCCTTTCCTTTCAAACCCCCTGCAACCCGGCGCTTGAACACGACAGCTGAACAGCTGATATCTTCACGACGCAGCGCATCAGGCGAGCAAGCAATTGTTAATTCTAAATAAGAAAAATGTCATGTATGATAATGTAAACTCAAAACGGTGCTACAGTTTTGAATAACAGAATTTCATTTGCCAGAGAAAAAAAAACCATATTATAAAAAAACAACGGTGTATATAGTTGCATAAAAACGCGAGAATAATTGTAATAAAAAAGAGAAAAACACACCTATCGGCCGTCAGGACGGACCATGTGACCATTGTCTCTTCTAGATAATGGCCAATTAGGCGGGGTGGCAGATGTGACGTCACACCCTGCGAAGAACCCAATGCTCCGTCACTAGCCTTATAATTAAAGTTTAATTTTGTTCCTAGGAGGGCATAGCCTTCTGCTATGCTTTAGTCAGGCGAAACATTTGGTTCCCTTGACAGAGGACCGCGAACGGCTCTGTCAACACTCTATGTATCAACAGATTATGCCACAGGTGGCAAAGAACTTCGCGCAGCCTTCTGCTGTGCCACCGGCAAACAAACTCAACCAAAATAAACAAGTTTTGTGTTATAAACAAAACGCCGCCTGTACTTTAGCAGTACTAGATTAGGTTAAGAGATTAGTAAGGTAAACAGAGAGTGGAGAAAGTCTCTCTCTCTGAGTTACCGGTAAGGTATATTTAAGTAGTGATGTACGAAAATAAAGTCAGTTAGTCCACGTTAATCTGTGTGTATTAATTCCGCGCCAATTGCGCGTACAGGGTTTTCTGGAGAAAGTCCTGGTAGGTTATACCCAGGATATAGGTATACCTACACAACAGGACTGGACAGCGTACGATACAAAATTACACCGTATTATTCAGCAGCAAAAACAAGCTGACAAAGCAAGAAAACGGAGGGCCAGAAGACGAAATCATTATAGGCGAAATAATTACAACAGAAACAACAACCCTAGGCATAACCATATCATTCACAACAACAACAACGATAATAACAACAACTCTGTCAATAACAATAGAAATAACTACAATAATAATAACAATTCCAACGACAACCGCAACAATAAGAACTACTTCAACAATAACAACAACAATCAGAACCAGAATCGCAACCTCAACTTTAACAGAAATCTCGATAATAACCATCAAAGTACCAATCGAAACAACTACAACTTCAACACCAATAGTAACCGTAGATATACCAACCACAACCGTCACGTCAACAACAGTTTTTGGAATAATAACAATAGCCCCAACTATAACATGGCCAACGGGCAACAGAATAACGTCACCAACTCCTACAATAATCAACAACACACCAACTCTAATCGTTTCCATGCAAATCAACTGTTACCACCTGACAGAGTGCTTCTTGCAGCAGCGAAAGACCGATTCTCCAGACCTCAATCTAATTTCATTCCTACGATTCAATTTCAAAGAGGCGAAACTCTTAACCCATACCCGGCGAACGACGAGTTTTCACTTTCTCAACCCCTGATGATCAGCGATCCTGCACACCTTCCTACTTCACAATGCATTGCGTGCTCATCTAGGCACTCGTGTCTTCAACGCAATTGACTCACTCATCAGAGGACCGTTGATGGTGATAATTTTGTTCAACCTAGAGATGTAGGAAATGACGCGACCTGCTCTGCTCTGGTAAACACTTCTGTTAATAATGACTCTCATTCTTTAGCTTCTACACTCGAACACCCCACCACTACCGAGATCTCTGTATATTGCCAAAATTTTAACCGCATGCGAGGCGCTCACAAAATTAACGAAATTCAAAAAAATGTACTATCCTGTTCATTTTCTGTTATTTTAGCAACCGAAACCAGCTGGGATGAGGGTGTTCGCAGCGAAGAAGTCTTCGGTTGCCGATATAATGTCTATAGAAATGACCGTAACTATCAATTATCTGAAATGAAATCCGGTGGTGGTGTGTTGATTGCGGTGTCAGTAGACTTTTATTCAGCGCTTATCGACACCATTCAGTTTAAAGAGTTAGAACATGTTTGGGTGAAAGCAGAACTAGCAGGAGAGACACACGTATTTGTCTCTGTCTATTTCCCTCCAAATAGTGCGCGGAATGAAATCTTTGAAAAGTTTATTCATGTTGTTGAAAATATTGCATCTAAGCTGTTACCTGAAGTAAAACTCCACATATACGGTGATTTCAACCAACGCAACATTGATTTTATTCCGGACATCGATAACCATAGCATTTTACTTCCTATTATTGGCGAAAATGAAACGCTGCAACTTCTTTTTGATAAAACCTCTAGTCTTGGTCTTAATCAAATAAATCATGTGAAAAATGGACAAAATTGTTATCTAGATCTGTTAATGTCCAACATTAGTGAAGACTTTTGTTTGACGAATTCATTACAACCATTATGGAAGAACGAAGTTTATCATACAGCAATAGAGTTTTCTTTATTTGTGCATGTGAATAAAAGACCTGACGAATATGAATTCGAAGATGTTTTTGACTTTCAGTCAGCAAACTATGATGAATTAAAACATAAACTAAATAGTATCAACTGGCAAGATGTATTGTTTGAAGACGGAAACGTCGATTCGGCTATAGAAAATTTTTATAACATATTATCTGATTTTTTTATTAGCGAAATACCATTGAAAAGAATAAGACGTCATGGCAATTCCAAATACCCAGTCTGGTACAATAGACAAATTAAAAACTTAAAAAACAAAAAACAAAAAGCACATAAAAAATACAAAACTCATAAAAATCGTGATGCTTTAACAACTTATCTTAACATTTGCGGCGAATTAAAAGATGCCATTAGTAACGCGTTTGAAGAGTTCACATTAAAGACTGAGCTTGAAATCAAATCCTGTCCAAAAATTTTTTTCAAATATGTTAAATCAAAGTTAAAATCTGAAAATTTTCCTTCAAAAATGCAACTGCATGACAAAGTTGAAGAGAACCCGGCATACATCTCTGATCTATTTGCTGATTTTTTTCAACAAAATTATACAACTTTCTCCGAATCTGATCGTGACTATACATTCTTCACCAACTTTCCTGAGTTTCCCAACTATTTCAATATTGAGCATGTCAGCGCACGCGAAATTGAAGATACTTTAAAAGCTCTGGATGCGTCTAAAGGTCCGGGACCAGACGGAATTCCGCCAGCATTCATGAAACATTTAGCTAAAGAGCTAACTTCCCCACTGTTCTTGATTTTCAAGATGTCGCTGGAATCCGGTTGCTTCCCGAAATTCTGGAAAAACTCATATCTAGTGCCTGTGTTCAAATCTGGTAAAAAAACCGACATTAGCAACTATCGAGGCATAGCCATTCTTTCCTGTATACCTAAGCTTTTTGAAGCAATAATAAACAAAAAGTTATTCCACCAAATAAAAAATAGAATTACCCCAACGCAACATGGTTTTTTCAAAGGGCGCTCAACAACAACTAACTTACTCGAGTTTATTAACTTCTCTTTGAACGCAATGGATAAAGGTAATTATGTTGAAACCTTATATACTGACTTCAGTAAAGCTTTCGATCGCATTGATATACCTCTGCTTCTCTTCAAGTTACGAAAAATTGGAACTTATCCACAATTACTCAAATGGATTGAATCGTATTTGACAGATCGTCAACAAACAGTCAAATTTAAAGGTAGAATATCGAAACCTATTCAGGTAACCTCAGGAGTTCCTCAAGGCTCTCACTTGGGCCCTCTACTATTTATATTATTTGTAAACGACATTTCCTTTATTCTAAAACATGTAAAAATTCTTATTTATGCCGACGATATTAAACTTTTCATTGGAATTAAAAACGCCGGAATTAAAAATGCCAAGCAATATGATTTCCTTAGGAGATCAGGTAGTAGAGAAAAGTGAACGAGTTAGGGACCTAGGAGTCATACTCGACTCAAAATTAACATTCACTGATCACTACAATACAATTATTAATAAGGCTAGTAACATGCTCAGTTTTATAAAACGTTTCTGCTATAATTTCCAAGATCCATACACAATAAAAACACTTTATAATTCCTATGTCAGGTCACTTTTAGAATACTGTAGCATAGTATGGTCTCCGTTTTCTGCAACACATGTAAACAGAATAGAATCAGTGCAAAAACAATTCCTGTTGTATGCACTTCGTAATCTACGATGGACGTCATTTCCCCTACCATCATATGACGAACGCTGCAGACTTATTGACATCCAATCATTAAAAGCCCGTCGTGAATTCGCAATGATGTCATTTGTTAACGATATCGTATCTCAACGTGTCGATTCACCCGAAATATTATCAAAACTCAATCTTTATGTACCTTCTAGAAATTTACGAACTCGGACTTTGTTTTCTTTAAATCATCAACGAAACAATTATGCTAAATACGGGCCAATTAATCAAATGATGTTAGTGTATAACCAACACTGTGAAGCAATTGACTTTTCTATGTCGAGAACTAAATTAAAACAATATTTCAATTCAACGCGCAATTTAAATCGATAGAAAAACATTTATTGTAATAATCCGTCAAGTGAAGAAATTATTATTCAATTATGTATAAACTCTTTTTTTTGCTCCCACTAGTATAAATAGCATATAGCATGTAAGTTAGTTTTGAACATATGTAGTCTACTTTTGTTTGACGAAATAAATAAATAAATATGTATAATGGACACTCCACTTCACTATCTTTATCTCTTTTGATTTTGAGTGTAAACAGCGGACGGAAAAGCTGAGTTGGTAAAAAGTAACCTAATTTGAAATTGTTAAGCGCTCTCTGTATTTGGCAACTTCGTGAGAGCGAGCTAGTGTCAGCTACTGATTAATAGATTTGAAGAACCTTACAATCAGTTCAGGTTGAGCATGATACATATACATATACAATATATGGCTGTGTTCCAATTGAACACGCGCAAGGCAATTGGTGAATGAACCAGTCTGGCGAAAATATTCAAAAGGACTTAGGGTAGCGAACGGCTTCGGCAGTGGTTTGCTGCAGCAATCTTACGAAGAAATTTGCCGATGAAAACCACTGCCGAAGCCGTTCGCCACCCTTTGTGCTTTTGAAATCAAAGTTCAAAATGTTATCTACTCGAATCTTTTAGAACTCCCAAGCGAACTTACATCATAATCAGAAAGGAAAAACTGTTAGGTACTCGATAGTGGTGTTAGTTTGCGTGGGAGTGCATTTGATCTTCCTTCACTAAAACACATAAGTCCTTTCGAAAATTTTCTCCAGAAGTACGATATAAACAAACTTTTGTTTCTTTGCAAAAGGTGGAAAATGTTCTTCACTTGTTATACACATTTTCAGTCTAACCTCTTGAAGGAAAGTATGTAGCGTAGTTTTTTTTTAATTACATCTACTATATAAAAATGGAATTCCGTAACGCTTGATCTTATTGATATTATTTCCTCCGTCCCTGTGATGTACAGTAATCATTATCATTTAAAATCGTTCTAAATCAGAAAAATAGGCGGTGACATAAAGGTTTTTTAACCGGAAAATGTTCGCTGATGTTCAGGAAAGACATTCGGAGAAAAATAATTAGCATCTGATTACTACAATTCAAGATATTATTCACAAAACTACGTAAAACATGCAAAATTATGACTTTTCAAGCTGAATTTGCCTCTAAATCAAAATTCAAAGCGATGACATATGATTCTTTTTTCATTAAAATGTTTGTTACGTTCAGGAAAGACATTCGAGGAAAAGTAATTAGTATTTGATTACTAAAACTTGAGATATTATTCACAAAACTACGTAAAACATGCAAAATTATGACTGTTCAAGCTGAATTTGCCTCTAACTAAAAATTCAAAGCGATGACATGTGATTCTTTTTTCATTAAAATGTTTGTTACGTTCAGGAAAGACATTCGAGGAAAAATAATTAGTATCTGATTACTAAAACTTGAGATATTATTAACTACTATATTATAAACTACGATATTATAAACTACGTAAAACATGCAAAATTGTGCCTTTTTGTGCTAAATTTACCTCTAAACCAAAATTCAAAGCGATGAAATGAGATCCTTTTTCAATAAAATGTTCGTTAATGTTCAGGAAAGACGCTCGAAGAATAATAATTAATAGCTAATTACTAAAACTTGGAATAATATTCACAGAACTACCTAAGACATGTAAAATTATGACTTTTTATACTCAATTCGTCTCCAAATCAAAACTCAAAGAGATGACATGTGATTTTTTTTTTCATTAAAAAGTTCGTTGATGTTCAAGAAAGACATTGCCAAAGACATTTGCCTTTAAATCAAAATTCGAATCTATGATCTGTGATTTTTTTAAGATGAAATTAAAGGAAAATAATAAGTACCTGATCATTTGAAATTTAAATAATTTTAATAAAACTACGTGAAAAATGCAAAACCAAGATTTTAAGCTTAATTTGTCTCTAAATCATAATTCAAAGCGATGACATGTGATTTTTTTCAATGACATTTTAGAAGAAATGATAGGTATGTAGATATTATTCACAAAACTAAGTAAAACGTGCAAAATCATGAATATTTAGGCTCAATTTATCTGCAAATCAAAATTCAAAGCTATGATATGTGATTGTTTTCCAATAAAATGTTAGTTAATGTTCAGGAAAGACATTTGAGAAAAAATAACACGTATCTTATTGCTAAAAGTTGACACATTACTCAAAAAACTACGTATGTTCGAAGCATTTTTGAAGATGATTTTCTGCATACAAAGAAACGCCTTAAAATACTTTCTATGATTTTTTTTAAAAAACATATAATACAAGCAAAACTTTGACTTTTTAAGCATAAGCTCAAATCGCATCTAAATCAAAATTCAAAACGATGACATGTGATTTTTCTTTCTATAAAATGTTCGTTATTTCTTTAACATTTCCAAATATTTTTCTGCAGAAAAATCCATGTTTTGAATCAGTACGAGTCGAGCATAAAAAATTTACATTTCTGATGTATTCGTAGCTTTGTGAATAGTAACACATTACGGGATTCGATTTACTTTTTTACCTTTACCCAAACTAGATCTTGGAACATTTAGCTGGAGGAAAGGTCCCATTTCATTGGTTTGAATATAGATTCAGAGGCGCCTTAAGCATTGAAAGTCATTTTTTATTTTCTACATAGTTTTGTGGATTAAAGCACAATTGTTAGTTATCCGAAAACCTTCACTTCTTCTCAGACGTGTTCCTTGGACACCAACAAACATTTTCGTTTTGAAAAAAATCACAAGCATCTCTTTAGATTTCATTATAGAGGGGAAATAAGCATGAATGGTCATGCTCAATTCTTCTTACTTACTTTAATTTCCTAAAAAGAGGTTTTACTGTAAACGATTGTCAAATAGCCCGAATATCACCCAGTATAGGTATATTCGAAACTGGGATGACTCCACACAACATTTTCCAAAACAGCGGCTCCCGGCTTCAGAAAAATAACCTAAAGTAGTATTCGGCCAACCATTTCAATAATTCCGAAAGTGGAACTCCATACGTCGTTTGAAAATCCGATATGGCGACTTCCAGTTTATGTGTGTTCTGTTCCCAAAATATTGAAGTATTTAAAGTGATGATGAACATATAAGATGTGAAATATTTTTTAAGAAAGTTGTGCTAAAGCAGTAATGAATTGTAAAAAATGATTCTTAAATTTAAAACCTTTGATCCCGAGCATCGCCGGGAACGTTCAACTAGTATTGAATATTCATGCAACTGAACATAAGGGTTTTTTTTGATAACATAACGTTTTCTCTTCACCTGTTTCGCTTAACGATATCATGAAAATTTCTTGGCTTTTCTATCAAATTTCTTCGATACGGTCAGTGTTCCAGAAACGTCAGAAGAAAAATAGGCCGTATAATATCCACGTTCTTAAATGTTTGCTCGATTACTACCGGCTTTTGGCTTTTCTATCAAATTTCTTCGACACGGTCAGTGTTCCAGAAACGTCAGGAGAAACATAGGCCGTATAATATCCATGTTCTTAAATGTTTGCTCGATTACTACCGGCATATTTCTAAAAGCATATGTTAATGATTGACCACTAGACTCACGGGATGAGAACATAGATTCTTTTATCGAACATCTGTTGTTTGATACCTGTAAAACAATTGTAGACTACGACACTGTTTTCGTAACTCACATTACAATATCAATATTATAAGTAGGGTAATTTGGACCCCCTAAGAGCAAGCGCACCGGTGAGTTGCCATTTGAGTTGCTATTTTCACAACGCTGGCCGTTGCTATCTTGGATAGCAACCGATTTTCGCACCGGTCGTTCCTAATGGGGATTACCAATTCCACTATTTCTTTTTCACACCTGCAGTTGCCAATTTCTGAAGACCGTCACTAGCCAGCGTTGGCAAAATGTTTGTTTGTGATGTATTTCGCATATTTTTGCGGATCTAGTAATAACCAACTTATCCGTCAGTCAATCGTTTCCAGAATGAGCTACATTCTTTCTACTTCATAAAATGTTCCCTCCATTTCACGAAACTTTATTTTAACTTTGTTTCCGTTTTCCCAAGTTATCGATAGCATAATTCGTTTGCTGGTTTTTTTTTTACCTGTGCGTACATGGATTTTTTCATCCTTATACGTTTATTCAAAGTAATTCCGGAAAACTGGGCACGTCCCGCAACGTTGGCTTAAATGACTATTCTACTCAAAGCTGGCGAACTGTCATTAGTTGTATTCTGTATTTCATGCTGTCTCGGTTCCCACAGTTTGCTATTGATATTTGAAAATTTGCCGCCAAAAAAAACTTAAATAAAGAACGCGTAAATTGTTTTCGAGTATTTGGTTGATTCTAGTGATGGAGAAAATGATTTCGCAGCACAAATTTCCTTATACGCGATTAAGAAAATGGTTTTTGGAAAGATTCGGGGCGGCCATGCGGAGGAAGATGCCATCCAGCGTTTTAACAATGTTTTTATCGGAAACACCGGTCTATACCGATGACCATTTCCAACGCCGCTTTCGAACGCATCTTAGGTTATTTTTGAAGATTGAAACAGCGGTAAAGGAGAAAAATGGTTTTTTATAAAACGACCGAACGAAACGGGAAAATAGTTGGTAATACTCCCGAGCAGATTTGCTGAAACCTTCAAGGTTTATTGAATAATATTGGCCAATCTTGTGAGGATTTGAGCTTTCCGCATCGTGTAGGTTGCAGACCAAAATGCCAACCAAAATGATCATCTCAATAAAAAACCTATACAAATGCCCGAAAAACACCCTCAATAAAAAACCTATACAAATGCCCGAAAAAACACCCTGTGCAAAATTTCAGGTCAATCGGAAATAAAATTGAGTAGTGGTTCACGCCGACACTTGCGTCCTACGGCGTGTTTAACAAAACGCTTCGTCTTCCGAGGCCGACCAATTGAGTCCGCATTCGAAACACTCATCATCTTCGTAATATTATTACGAACATTCACTATCGAGCACAAAAAAACAACAGTTTGACATTTCATCAAATAGCAACGATTCGGCTCGTAGCTATCGCGTTGCCAAATTTAATAACTCGCTACTACCCGAGGTGAGGATTGTTATTTCCCAAACCAACATAGCAACGCCCGGTGCGGTTGCCGCGTTATGGTGGGAGTTGCCAAACTAGCTTTAGAAACTTCAATTTAGTCACTGGTGGGCTTGCTCTAAGGAATACTCCTGTTATTTCGTAACCGGTTTTTCCTATCCCATAAACGTAATGTACTATAGTAATATTGATCTGTTTTCTATGTTTCTGCACGAAAAAACCTTGATATTGAGGTCAAAAGAACAAAAAAAAATAACGAAACCAAAAATTATGATTTTCGGACATAAAAAAATTGTTTGGGGTGAAAATGGACAGCTATTGGGGTAATATGGACAGTGTTTGGGGTGATGTGGACAGCGTAAAAAATATGAGTTTTATAGTATCAAAAGTTGCTTAATACACATTAGAAGGTGGTATCAGGCATACGGAATGATAACTGCAATTCTTAGGCATTGCACAGTGGTTCCAAAAAAAATTTCCTTTCTCCAATTATTCATACAGTTTCTAGTATGCGATCGTGTGTCGCACACGCGCGTTTGTTTGTGTGTGTGCATGTGTGTGCGTGCGTGTGTGTGTGTGCGTGACTGTGTGTGACTTTGTGCGTGTGTATGTGTGTGATTGTGTGTGTCTGTCTATGTGTGTGTATGTGTGTGTCAGTGTATGTGTGATGTAAGTTTCATGAGAATCGGATGATATACCAATTTTGGCAGCACTTTGAATGTTACTGTGTCAGTAAATTTCAATGACTTCGATTACCTAATTCCCTCAATTTTGATCTGATTTTGGATCAACGAGTTTCGTTTTGAGGGGAAAATTAATGTTATTTTTCAGAACACTTGTGTACCGTACAGTCTCGTGAAACAGTTCGGAATGATCGCATAATCAACAGCCTTTATGAAATTAACCGTATTTTTCGAATTTTTGGGTCCCGGTTTCCATATCGTCGTTTCAAATCCGTTAATCCCAATAACATAATAACAATAATAATAACATTTTCGGACATCAGAAATGAGTTCAGCACCCAAAAATTGACATTATACGTCATTTTCAAGCATTTTAGAAAAAAAATTAGGTTTTTACAACTTTTGTTCAGAAACCCGCCACTCTGCGGGGGAATTAAAAACACTTTTTGTACAGATAAATCATCCCAGATTGCCTGCAACACTTTTTACAGTTCATTGTTTGTACACCGCCGTCTACCCGTTCGTTTTTATATGCCCGCGGCATCAGTCCGACAAAAGAATTTACTTCAAACTCGCCTGACCATATCACACCAAAAAAACTGTCCATTTTACCCCAAACAGGACGCCTTTATAAAAACTCAATTCCTTTCACTATTTTCGATCAAACTCATCGCAATCTTTCATTAAAATGTACTCTTTTACTAGACAAACACGGCTGCAAAGCTCATTAGACTGAAAACATCGAAGAAGTTCTCAAAAAACCTTAAATACACGAGCGTAAAACTTACAGCAAAATCAACTTTTGATGTTTCCTTTGTTTACATTTGCACTGCGGTGCACCTGTCATAGCAAACCATGAAATTTTTATATTAGTTGGGGTTTAGTAGTTCAAGGAAAGGATGAAGTAGTACATGGAACCCAAAAATGTAATACTTTCCAAGATAAAGCACCTGTCCATTTCACCCCATGGGTCCAAATTACCCCAAACTACCCTATCTAAGATTCTCTGGATTTTATTCACCTTCTCATACATTCCCAAACAACCAGAGATGCCAGATATACAGACAAATCTGTATTATACAGACTTTCTGTGTTGCGATACAGACACGCATAAGCCTACAGTTTTTATACAGACATTTAGTATAATACAGATATTACACAGATATCTGATATTCTACATAATGGTTTTACCAGTATACACAAAAAAAAACGAACACAAAAACCAAAAGTCACTGTAGCCGTTGCTGGAAAAAGTGAACTACGAACTGAACACTTTGCTGAACATATTAATCTTGCGTTTTTGAGAGTGAAATCATGACAACGGGAATCGAGTCAGGCTATCGGGGTTTTTATCGGCCCCGTGGGCACTAATCTGCCTGTTTCGCCCCCAGTAACAAACAGCTGATCGATTGCCATGCAGGATATATTGGTGAAAAGGCCGTTTGTTCTATTCGGAGCAATATCCAACGTTGAAGAATTGCTTAAAATGTCCCAAACCTTGAAGGTACTATTTTTATAACCGCGAGACTTCTGCCATCATGTATCAGTTTAGCTACATTACGACGAACGACGATTTTTATCACGGGAAAGACTCTTCCTTCTATTTGTTACTTAGATTTAAAAGATAAATTAGTTATCGATTAATCGACCAACTATGATAGACTCGAAAAAGAACAATCGAAACAAGCAATAAAACAAAACAATCTGACAGGTCGACAAATAATTAGATATCAATGTATCGGTAACTTTTTTTCGCAGCGGTATACAGACTTATACAGACATTTTTATGGATTATACAGACTTGCCAAAAAAAAGTCTGGCATCTCTGCAAACAACTGAAATCTCGCCAAACATGTGAAAAGGGCCCATGGGCCATATGTAAACAAGCCACAATTTCACGTTTTTCAATAAATACAAGCTAAATCTACCCGTACAAATAAGATTGTTTGATTAAGAGTAAATTCTTTTATCAATAAAGCTTGTTGGTAAGGGCAGATTTCGCTTATATTAATCAAAAAACGAGAAAATTTGGCTTGTTTACATATAGCACATGGGCCCTTTTCACATGTTTGGCGAGAAATACTTTGACGTTTTGACAGATTGCTACTGTACACGCTCGTGGAAAATAACTGTAAAATGAATTAAATTTGACGCATTTTCGTAAAAAGTTGAGCAACCTAGGGGCAAGACACTATTGATATATTGCGAAATATTTCCAATATTCAATATAACAAAGTATTTATCGTTCCATTCCATTCTCCATCATATCATAGCTCATTGACGTTACATTATCGTTGAAGGAATGTCATTGTGACAGAGACACGATAAATATCAAAAATATATTAACCAATATCATTATACCTAACAACTTGGATACGACACTTCAAACATTTCAATGAATACAATCTTTTTTTTTTTTCTTCATCTATAGTTTATTTGACACGGCACAAATACAATTCAATGTTTAACGGCGCCAATTATATCTGGTAGCTTACTTTCTAAAGTATCTTAATAACTAAAACAAATCGACAAATAATTAGATATCAATGTATCGGTAACTTTTTTTCGCAGCGGTATACAGACTTATACAGACATTTTTATGGATTATACAGACTTGCCAAAAAAAAGTCTGGCATCTCTGCAAACAACTGAAATCTCGCCAAACATGTGAAAAGGGCCCATGGGCCATATGTAAACAAGCCACAATTTCACGTTTTTCAATAAATACAAGCTAAATCTACCCGAACAAATAAGATTGTTTGATTAAGAGTAAATTCTTTTATCAATGAAGCTTGTTGGTAAGGGCAGATTTCACTTATATTAATCAAAAAACGAGAAAATTTGGCTTGTTTACATATGGCACATGGGCCCTTTTCACATGTTTGGCGAGAAATACTTTGACGTTTTGACAGATTGCTACTGTACACGCTCGTGGAAAATAACTGTAAAATGAATTAAATTTGACGCATTTTCGTAAAAAGTTGAGCAACCTAGGGGCAAGACACTATTGATATATTGCGAAATATTTCCAATATTCAATATAACAAAGTATTTATCGTTCCATTCCATTCTCCATCATATCATAGCTCATTGACGTTACATTATCGTTGAAGGGATGTCATTGTGACAGAGACACGATAAATATCAAAAATATATTAACCAATATCATTATACCTAACAACTTGGATAGGACACTTCAAACATTTCAATGAATACAATCTTTTTTTTTTTCTTCATCTATAGTTTATTTGACACGGCACAAATACAATTCAATGTTTAACGGCGCCAATTATATCTGGTAGCTTACTTTCTAAAGTATCTTAATAACTAAAAGCAAATTTTTTATCCTCGCTGCCGACTACGAGCTGAAACTAAATCTAACTTAAAGCTAGAATATTTTGCATTAAAAGCGCAGGGATGCTGTTTGATGGTTTTCATTGCCATAGGTAAGCAGCATATTAAATTTGTTCCGCTGCTGGGCCAAGATGTTACGGACTGGCATATTGGGTTGTTTCCATCGGGCCTTGAGAGTATCGTGCGGGTCTGATTGCTGTTTCCGGATCCGGGGTCTTAACGTGTTCTTGTCGTTTGGTTGGATGTAGGCGGAAGGGGATAGGACTAAACTGGGGCGTGGATGGATTTCAGGAAAACGTATATAAGGGACATGTAGGATAGGTCACGGCTCGCCAAGAAATCACGAACAGGAACAGCCGGCTGTCTCTCTTCGGCCTGCAGGGAAGCTATTAATCTAGACCTGGCGTCACGGTGTACAGGGCATGACCAAACAACGTTCTCTATGTCGTGATAACCTTCACCACAGGCACAGATACCACTCTCCCCGAGCCCAACACGACGGAGATGCGCGTCAAATCTATAGTGATTGGACATAAGCCGGGACATCACGCAAATGAAATCCAGACCTACATCCAACCCCTTGAACCACGGGTTCGTCGATACCTTGGGGATTATGGAATGTAACCACCTTCCCAGTTCCCCCTTGGTCCAAGAATTTTGCCAACTGATGATCGTATTCTGACGTACAAATGCGAAAAATTCATTAAAGGCAATTGGTCTTACATAAATATCATCGTTTGTTGCGCCCACTTTAGCCAAAGAGTCCGCTTTCTCATTACCCGGTATCGAGCAGTGAGAAGGGACCCACGCTAAGGTAATCTGAGTAGATTTTTCGGATAAAGCACTCAGATGTTCCCGTATTTTCCCCAGGAAATACGGAGAGTGCTTAACATCTTTCATCGATCGGAGAGCCTCAATGGAACTGAGACTGTCCGTAAAGATGAAATAATGGTCCGTGGGCATTTTTTCGATAATCCCTAGGGTGTACTGAACTGCAGCTAATTCTGCGACGTAAACAGAAGCAGGATTATCGAGCTTATGGGAGACGGTTAAATTGTTATTGAAGATACCGAAGCCAGTGGACCCATCAAGAAGTAATCCGTCAGTGTAGTACATATTGTCGCAGTTGATGTTTCGATATTTATTGGAAAAAATTTTAGGGATCTGCTGCACGCGTAAATGATCCGTGATTCCACGAGTTTCTTCTATCATGGATGTATCGAAAAACACAGTAGAATCAGAAGTATTTGATAAGTCGACATGATTTGGAATATTCGAAGAAGGGTTAATATTTTGGGACATGTGATTGAAATACAATGTCATAAAACGGGTTTGAGAATTAAGTTCGATTAACCTTTCAAAATTTTCAATCACGGGACGGTTCAAGACCTCACATTTGATTAGAATACGAGAAGACAGGCTCCAGAAGCGGTTTTTCAATGGTAGTACTCCAGCTAAGATCTCCAAACTCAGCGTATGGGTCGATTGCATGCAACCCAAGGCGATACGCAAACAGCGATATTGTATTCGCTCCAGTTTGATCAAATGTGTGTTTGCTGCGGAGCGGAAGCAGAAACACCCGTACTCAATGACAGACAATATCGTTGTTTGGTAAAGCCTTATAAGGTCTCCTGGGTGGGCTCCCCACCATTGTCCGGTTATTGTACGAAGAAAATTCACTCTTTGTTGACATTTTTTCATCAGATACCTCACGTGACAACCCCAGGTGCCTTTAGAGTCGAACCAGACACCAAGATATTTGTGTACCAAAACCTGAGAAATCGTTTTACCCATTAATTGTGTTTAAAGCTGAGCAGGTTCATGCTTCCTAGAAAAAACTACTATCTCAGTCTTCTCCGGAGAGAATTCGATACCTAGCTGTAAAGCCCAAGCAGACAAATTGTCCAAGGTATCTTGCAATGGTCCTTGCAAATCGGCAGCTTTGGCTCCTGTAACAGAGATTACACTGTCGTCTGCAAGTTGTCTTATCGTGCATGAATTTGCCAGACATTCGTCGATGTCATTTACATAAAAGTTGTAAAGAAGGGGGCTTAAACATGAGCCCTGGGGAAGACCCATGTAGCTAATGCGAAAAGTTGCCAAATCGCCGTGCGTAAAATGCATGTGCTTTTCGGACAACAAATTGTGCAAAAAATTGTTCAAAATTGGAGAAAATCCTTGTCGGTGAAGTTTACCCGAAAGAATGTCAATAGAAACGGAATCGAAAGCCCCCTTAATGTCCAAGAACGCAGACGCCATTTGTTCTTTGCGAGCATACGCCAGCTGAATATCTGTTGAAAGCAACGCAAGACAATCATTCGTCCCTTTGGCACGGCGGAAGCCAAATTGAGTATCTGATAGTAGACCATTTGATTCGACCCAATGGTCTAAACGACGGAGTATCATTTTTCCATCAATTTCCGGATACAGGATAGCATTGCAATCGGCCTATAAGAGTTGTGATCAGAAGCTGGTTTCCCTGGTTTTTGGATGGCGATCACCTTCACTTGCCTTCAATCCTGCGGTACAATGTTTTGCTCCAGGAACTTATTGAACAAGTTCAACAAGCGCCTCTTGGCATTGCCGGGTAGATTCTTCAACAAGTTGAATTTGATTCTATCTAACCCAGGCGCGTTATTGTTACAGGACAGGAGGGCAACTGAAAATTCTGCCATCGTAAAAGGTGATTCTATCGCGTCGTGGCCCGGAGACGCATCGCGAACAATATTTTGCTCAGGAACAGAGTCCGGACATACTTTCCTGGCAAAATCAAATATCCACTGACTTGAAGACTCCTCGCTTTCGTTGACCGTTACGCGATTCCGCATTCTTCGGGCTGTGTTCCAAAGAGTGCTCATCGATGTCTCCCTCGACGTCCCGTTCACGAACCGACGCCAATATCCGCGTTTCGTTGCTTTAGCCAAACTTTTAAGCTTGGTATTAAGCTCCGAATACCGTAAATAGTCGCCAGGTATACCTCCCTTCTGGTAGCCCTTAAACGCGTCGGATCTTTGCGTGTAGACATCGGAGCACTCTTGGTCCCACCACGGAGTGGGAGGCCGTTCTTTGATAGTTACGCCGGGATATTTCTTCGTTTGGGCTTGCAACGCGGCGTCGAGAATCAAGCCCGCGAGGAGGTTGTATTCTTCAAGTGGTGGATGATGTTGAATCGACTCGACCGCTTTTGAAATCATTTCTTCGTATAACTTCCAATCGACATTCCGTGTGAGGTCATACGGAATGTCAATTGGTCGCATGCGAGTCGACCCGTTATTAATTGAAATAAGAATAGGCAAATGGTCGCTACCGTGAGGATCAAGGATTACCTTCCATGTGCAATCCAACCGTAGCGACGTCGAACATAAGGATAGATCCAAAGCGCTTGGGCGCGCTGGAGGTTTCGGGATACGTGTCATTTCACCGTTGTTTAAAATAGTCATGTCGAAGTCATCGCAAAGGTTATAGATTAAAAAGGAGCGGTTATCATTGTATGGGGAACCCCAAGCCACGCCATGAGAGTTGAAGTCTCCCAAAATCAAACGTGGCGAGGGAAGAAGTTCTATTAAATCAAAGAGCAGCCGTTGCCCAACCTGTGCTCTGGGAGGAATATATATTGAGGCAATACAAAGCTCTTTACCTTGTATTGTCATTTGACATGCGACAACTTCGATGCCTGGAATCGAGGGGAGGTTAATACGATAGAAAGAATAGCACTTTTTAATCCCTAAAAGTACTCCTCCATATGGGGTGTCTCGATCAAGGCGAATAATATTAAAATCATGGAAGTTGAGATCAATATTTGAAGTAAGCCAAGTTTCACAAAGGGAAAATGCATCGCATTTGTTTTTATTTATCAAAACTTCAAACGAATCAATTTTTGGTAAAATACTTCTGCAATTCCACTGTAAGACAGAGATAGAATCCTTCATATACGCAGTTGAATTAGGCATCGAAGGATACAATCGCTGCAAGGAGGGGCCATTGGGCAGTCAACTGCTTCAAAAATGATCTAACTGTTGGGAGGAATGCTGTAAGAAAAATTTTAATTGGATCGGGTATGTTGAAATTTTCAAAAATCCAGTCCACAATGTCAGAAAATTTCACTAATCCAGAGTTTGTATCATCAACTGGATGTGCAAAAGGAACAACTGGGGTTTTAGATGTTCCTGGCAGTGCTGGGAACTCCTTCTGGGACTTTAAATTTGCAAGCCCAGGAGGAGTTTGCTTCGGTTTTTCCGCAGCACTGTTTGGTTTGTTCGTACTTTTCATTACACTTTGGGAAATATTAGGACCTTTACGGGGAAGTTTAGGAGAAGAAACATTTTTCCTCTTCCTAGACTCCCCAGGATTGGCATAAGATGTTCCCGCTGATGAATCGTCAGAATCGGTTTCATCGGAGGGCAACAGATCAAAGAGGTTCGATGTTATGGTAGAAGTGGTCACGGTCTTCTTCAGCATCTCAGCGTAAGAACGCTTTGAACGCTCCTTAAGTGACCGCTTGATTTTTTCTCTGCGCTGCATGTACACCGGGCATGTGGAGAGCTCATGCTGGTTTTCCCCACAGTGAATACATTTTTCAGCATTAACACTGCAAGAATCTTCCGCATGAGTCTCCCCACACTTGCTACATCGTGCCTTATTGCAGCAGTAGGCGGCTGTGTGGCCTAACTGCTTGCAATTGGTGCAATTCATAACACGGGGTACATACAATCGCACAGGCAGACGAACCCGGTCGATCGAGACGTGGCTAGGGAGTGCAGATCCGGCAAACGTAACGCGAAACGAGTCTGACGGAGTGTAAACTTTTTTACCGCCGACGAGAGACATGGACCGCAATTGCTTACAATCCAAAATCTTCGCCTGTGTTTCGGTATTTTTAAAGCAACCGGTTGCGCTTTTTAGGATACACTCGACAGACAGACTCGAATCGGTTATGACACCGTCGATCTCCACGTCTCGTGCGGGTATGTAAACGCGATACTCGCGTGTGAAGAGCTCAGAGCAAGCGATAGCATTGGCCTGTGCCAGATCACTGACCACGACACGGAGCTTGTTAGGTCGGACCTTGGAAATTTCGGTCACGGCCTTGTACCCCTTCGTCAGGTCTTTAGAAATTTGCAGTATGTTTAATCGCTTTGAATTCACTCCTGCCTTTGGACGAAAATAAACAGTATAGCTGCCCTGTTGAGATGCGTCCGGGTAAAGCCTGGGGCGAGGGGGGAATGGAGAATAAACAGGGGAGGGGGTAACAGAAGGGTCAGGGTCAGGGGGGTGCGGGGATGGTGGCACGGGAGGCGAGGGATCTATATCCATCGCGCTAAATGTAGCGCACTAGCGCCGACAAGAACACGTACCTCTTTACTTCTTCCTTCCAGCAGTGGTTGTCCGATCGTTCGAAGCTGCACCCAAAGCAGCTAGCAGCACCAGTACAGCAGCACCAATACAGCCACCAGCAGTGAGCCGGGTGTGAGATCACTCAGCACAGCGACACGGACTCGACTGTCAACTGATGGCCTTGAATAATACACTCTTTTGTTTGGCTATTCGTACACACGGACCGGATTGTAATAGAACGACCACTTTGCACGTCCGTTTCTGTCGAGTGTTCGGCGCGGAATGAATACAATCTTTTGTTGTGTTATATTTTAAAAATATCTGAAGCTGACTGAACTAGTCTAAAACTTGTAAGCGGTAATATCAGGTTACTTAAAAAATGCTCTCATTTTTCAACAGGCGTACTACTTCGTCGAAAGGAAAAATAGTGCACCGTTGGGTAAACTCTACCACAAATATCGAAACTGGAAAAGCAATCTCCACCGCAAATCAAGCTTAGAAAAAAGCACGAAGTCCATAGTTAGCAATCCTTTGAAAACCTTTACAGCTGAAAAAGACGAAGAAATTCACATCCGCGCTCTGAGGCATGAAATGGTTACCGTGAGCTATGATGAAAAGCTTGCGCATTGGGTTGGATGTGCTGCAACGCGGTTGAACTCAATTCAGAATCAAAACAACCCGCAATCGCCAAGCAAAATATTTGACCTTTAGCCACAGTTCAAAAATCCAGATGGCTATAGGATGGTTGGTTTGTTTCTTAATTATGATTTGTCACTAAACTCATTTGTAATTTTTCTTAAAGATCAAAGCTGATTTTGTATTTATACACGGTCAGAAAAACGAATTACTTGATTCCCTTGACGCGTTCGTAGATGTGATGGTGGAGAAAATATTCCCGAAACATCGTGAGTCGTTCAAGTCATTTTAAGACAACGACATGTTGAACAAACTTTCTGACAAAAGCAACAATCTATCACAAAGTATAAAAATCAAGTAATGAATTAGACTTAAGTTGTTTATATAATATTTTATATACTTCAGACTCGTCAGCCGCTATGACCCGACTTATGCAAACGCTACTACCTTTTTCGCGGATCGAAAAGAAGTTAACAACAGATCTCAAACGACGATTCTACAGTATTCAGGAATCGAGAGAGGCGTTCCTAACTATTTGCGCTACTGAAACCGAGTATAAACAGAAATATGATGAGAAAGTGAAGCGTGAGTCCTGTATTCCACCTTTTATGACACTTATTGGAACTATAGAGAACTTCCATTCAATCTTGGTAGACTTTGAGAACATAACATATAAGTTCTACAGCTTTGCAAAGGCTGTAGATGTATGTTTCAAAGCATACCAGCTGTTTAACATGGCTTACCCACCCAAGTGTGAGCATTTGTGGGATTTTTTGAACAGGGCATTCTATAAATTGGAATACGAAGGTGCAAGAACGAAGCCACATACTTTCGTATTACTTAATGAACTTAACGGTAAGTTTGATAATTCTTGATGTTCATAACATAGAACTGCACATTTTTTTAATTTAATTCATGTTTTTTAGCTGCAAAAATCAGAAGATCTAAGCAACCAGCTGCCGATGCCTGAATTTCCGTTTGCTAAAATTTTAGGTTATTTGAAACATCTTCAACATCTTACAAAATTATATGAATATGAATATACTTGAGTCAAATTTACTTTATTCAAAATATCAGAAAAAATATATATAAAAAAATACAGTCACGTTATTCATGTTTCTTTCAAGTATTGAGAAACAAATTACAATACAAAGCTTAAACCCTAACGACAACATTTCTTATAATATTGCGTACGTTTTCGTCAAGTTCGTTATCCAGAGAAATTTCCTGTTTCGGAGAATTCTGATTTTCTCAATACTTGAAAATAATCCTTTCTTACCACTAGCGCCCCGACATATATAGCACAACTACATATGAACCCATCTTCTTGAAAACGAAAGACATAAGGATCATCCGAAATTTATAACTGACCTATGATATCTTTTTCTAGACACATTGGGGTTATCATTACGCAAATTTTATGGATTCTGGAAGTCCATTTTCTCCTCTTTCCGATAGGACATTGGATTCAGAATAGTACGAAATATAGTCGAAAGTTTACGAATAGTTTTTAAATTGTACTACTTAGGTTCATTAGGGGTACGAATGTTCTAGTAGAAGTACGTAGCTGTTTTGTACATGCTACAAAAAACGTAAGCATGAGTAATTACTTGAACAAAATTTTTGTGTTCTGTTATTTTGATTTCGTAGAATGTATACAGTGGGTCCAAAAAGTATTCGTCTAGATGAAAATTTTCTGAAAAAGCTAGAGACTGAAGCTTAATTGTTACTAGAAAAGAAAACCAATCGTAATTTTGGGTCGCAAATCAATCAATTCATATTTATTCTTCGAAACTTACAAAAAAAACCATAACCATAAATGTAACAAGGGTGACATTTCATTTTAATTCATTTTACGTGTGCTCAAAAAGTATTCGTCTACTTAAGAAATATACCATTTGAAGAGTTCATACAAGAGTTAAACTTCTTTACCGACGAATAAGCCCTCTGGCAGTATCTAGCCGAATGATATATTGACAGATCATAGTATTTTGTTGTTTTTATTGTAATTGAAGTGTAAATTAAGAGACATCATGGGTCGGAAAGGTAAAGAGACGAGTTCTGAAGAGAGGAAACTAATTATACGCCTGCATAATGAATGCAAGTCATCTTACGAGATAGCGAGACTTGTAGGTAGGCCTAGATCAACCATTCAATCAGTTATTAATCGCTCTAGCATTACAAAAACACTGCAAAACAAACAACGGAGTGGTCGTCCTCGATCGTTAACTGAGCAGGATGAGCGATTGATTGTGCGAGCAACAAAAAAAGATCCGAAAATAAGTGCGCCCAAGTTAGCAGGTGAACTGGAGAGAAAAGGTACAACGATATGCACTAGTACAATCCGAAATACCTGCAAAAAGTATGGCTATAATGGACGTGTTGCTCGGAAAAAATTTTGGGTTTTGGGTCAAGTTAACTGTCAGAAACGGCTTAGTTTTGCCAAGGAACACCAATTCAAGAAGGAAGACTTCTGGAATCGAGTCATATTTTCCGACGAAAGCAAATTCAATATATTTGGATCAGATGGTCGACGTATGGTATGGCGCAAAAAGAACACGGAAATGCAACCGCAAAACCTAACACCATCAGTGAAGCATGGTGGGGATTCCGTCCTGGTTTGGGGATGCATGAGTGCAGCAGGTGTAGGAAAACTACATATAATTGAAGGGATTATGGATCATACAATGTATATCCGCATTTTGAAGGATAATTTGAATGCCAGTGCTGAGAAATCGGGGCTACAAGGGAAATACATATTCCAACAAGATAATGATCCCAAACACACGGCCCTTAACACCAAGCTATGGCTTCTTTATAACACACCGAAACAACTTCACACGCCTCCCCAGAGCCCAGATATTAACCCGATAGAGCATTTATGGAAAATTCTGGATGATGAAATCAGGAAAAGGCACATTTCTAACAAAAACCAATTGAAACAAGTTTTGAAAGAAGAATGGGAAAAATTTCATCCTCCGTCACGGCCAATTTGGTAAACTCCATGCCCCGAAGACTACGAGCTGTTATAGACGCAAAGGGAAACCCAACTAAGTATTAATTTTCATATTATAATTCCTATTGTTATGCGAAAACTATTTAAAACCCAATTAGACGAATACTTTTTGAGCATATGTTAAATGAAATGTGATGAAATGTCACCCTTGTTACCTTTATTGTTATGTTTTTTTTATAATTTTCGAAGAGTAAATATTAACCTACTGGTCAGCTACCCGAACTAACCGTTAATTTTATTTTTTAGTACATATCAAGCTCCAGTCTTGGACTTTTTAGAAAAATATTCGTCTAGACGAATACTTTTTGGACCCACTGTATATTTTTGCGTACGCTTACTAATTTTTCGTACTATTTACATTATGCAGCGTTTGTTTATACGATTGATTTAGTTCATTTTAAAAACCTTTCGTCATGTATACGAATAAAAATCTGTTACAATGCTGACAGTTCTAACGAAAGTACCTCCATATTTATTACGCATTGGTTTCGTTGCAGAAAACAACAAAAGGTTTTGTATGTAAAACGAACGTTTTCGTGGAATAAACTAAAATATATTTTCAGTGCATATTGGATGGAATTTGGATTTCGGAAATACCCATTATAACTGATACTTGGTAACTTTCGGCTGCTTCCCAGAAACCGGAATTCGCCGTCTTAAAATTCACAATGATGCCTGGGGTCAATTTTTGACTTCTGTGCATTATTCTGGGGTGACATTGCGCATTTCGTTTCTAGTAACTCGAACAAAACTTAATGATCGCTGGTGGGCGTTATGCCTCGTTTTTCGTGTTTTTTCGACTTTGCGGGTTAGATGAGCCGAAGGACAAATGACAATGACAACTCTTTTTGAGCTTAAAGTAAAATTGGCTGTATGTGACGTACTCGAAAATAGCGAAAATCGTTCGAATCGAGCTGCGCAATGCCACCCCTGGTTTCTGAAATACCCATATTGTGTGGTATTTAATCAATTTCGGCTGTTTTCCATCGACCGGAAGTCGCCATCTTAGAATTCAAAATCACGCCTGTGGTCGATTTTTGCTGCTATGCATCATTCAGGTTTCGGGGATACCTATGTTGGGTGGTTTGTCATTTTGGGCTGTTTTCCAGAAACCGGAAGTTGCCATATTAGAATTCAAAATGATACCTGCCGGTTATGTTTTGCTTCTATGTATCTTTTAAGTACCGGAAACACCCATATTGGATGGTATTTGGTCATTTTTCGGCTGTTTTCCGAACACCGGAAGCTGCCATCTTAGAATTGAAACGGGATGCAGGGTCGATTTTTTGCTCCTGTACATCATCCCGATTTCGGAAACACCTATATTGGACGGTATTTGATCATTTTCGGCTGTTTTTCAGAGACCGCCATCTTAAAATTCAAAATCACGCCTGCGGTCGATTTTTGCTGCTATGCATCATTTAGATTTCGGAAATACCAATATTGCGTGGTTTTTAGTCATTTTTGGCTGTTTTCCAGAAATCGGAAGTCGCCTTCTTAAAATTCAAAATGTTGTCTGGGGTCGATTTTTTGCTTCTATGCATTATCCCGATTTCGGCAATACCCATATTAGTATTTGGTCATTGTCGGCTGTTTTCCAAACACTAGAGGTCGCCATCTTGGATTTCGAAATGACATGTGGTATCAGATTCTGGCCTCTAGTCATCATTATGGTTCCAGAAATACCGATGTTGGATGGTCTTCGGCCATTTTTGGTTATTTTTCAGAAGCCAGAAGCTTCCATCTTGCATTCAAAAATAGCGTCTGACGTCGATTTTTGGCGATTATTTTAGGCTGTTTTTCGGAGTAATTAGGTGGAATGTCTGCTTCATTTGTATGAAAGCCTTCCCTCTCCCTCTCCCTTCCAGAAAAGGAAGGAGTTTCAAACTATCATAGAAACATTTCTGGTCCCCAAAAACCTCCACATGCCAAATTTGGTTCTATTTGCTTGATTAGTTCTCGAGTTGTGCAGAAATTTGTGTTTCACTTTTAAAGGTCCCCTTTCCTTCAGAAGGAGAGGGGTGTCGAACCACCATTGAAATATGCCTTGCTTCCAAAAACCTTCACATGCCACATTTGGTTTCGTTTGCTTGATCAGTTCTCGAGTTATGCAAAAATGTGTGTTTCATTTGTATGGGACCCCTCTCTTCCATAAAAAGGGGTGTCAAACAACCATGAAAATATTTCTTGCTCACGAAAACCTCTGCATGCCAAATTTAGTTCAATTTGCCTAATTAGTTCTCTAATTGTGCAGAAAGTTGTTCATTTGTATATGACCCCTCTTTTTCTGATGAGGGAAGGGTGTCGAACCACCATGGGAATATTTCTTGCTCACAAAAACCTTCACATGCCAAACTTGGTTCCATTTACTTGATTAGTTCTCGAGTTGTGCAGAAATTTGTGTTTCGTTTGTATGAGACCCATCCCTTCAAAAAGAGGGAGGGGTGTCAAACCAGTTCATTGAGCAGACAGTATATGAAGTAGAGAGAACGAAAAGTAAGCGAACTGGAAATATGATACAGATTTGGAAAAATTGGTTTGACATGTGTCAAACCACCATAGAAATATTTCTTGCTCCTACAAACCTTCAGATGCCAAATATGGTTCCATTTGCTTGATTCGTTCTCGAGTTGTGCAGATATTTGTGTTTCATTTGTGTGAGACCCATCCCTTTCAAAAGAGGAAGGGGTGTCAATCCACCTCGAAACGATTTCGTGCTCCCAAAAAGTTCCACTCTCCAAATTTGGTTCCATTTCCTTGATTAGTTCTCGAGTTGTGAAGAAATTTGAGTTTTATTTGTATGAGACCCCTCCTTTCAAAAAGAGAGAGGGGTATCAAACCACCATGAGAATATTTCTTGCTCTTGAAAACCTTTACATGACAAATTTAGTTCCATTTGCTTAATTAGTTCTCGAGTTGTGCAGAAATTGTGTGGAGGGGTGTCATACAACCATGGAAATATTTCTTGCTCCCACAAACCTTCAAATGCCAAATATGGTTCCATTTGCTCGCTTAGTTCGCGAGTTGTGCAGAAATTTGTGTTTCATTTGTATGGGACCCCTCCCTTCCAGAAGGGGGAGGGATCTCAAACTATCTTAGTCACCTTCCCCGGGCCCTAAAATCCCTACATACAAATTTCACGCCGATCGGTCCAGTAGTTTCCAAGTCGATATGGATCAGACAGACAGACAGAACTGCATTTTTATATGTTTAGATGGTCAGAGAGGCCTGTTTAGAAAGCCCCTTTTTTGTAACGAGCATGAATGATTTTATTAAGCCTATTGCCTTTTTTTTCTTTTTTAGAACATGTACGAGAGGCCCTAAGAAATGGAAAACATCTTACTAACCGAGAAATCAGGGTTCAGATTGAACCACGCGACAACGTGAATGCTCGCATCTCCCCTGATAAAATTGAGGTATGTATCGAAAAAACCCACTTCTATGTATTTATCTGTTTTTAAATTTTTTTAATAGTATTTCATTCTTAACTGGTTACGATACATTTTCATGTTGAGAAGTTTGCCAATGCCGAACCGCACGTTGTTTGATGCCGAAATGAAATGAAGGGATCATTATCAAAAGCCGCCTGCGCCGGTTCTTGCTCGTCTGATAGTGACGTCAGGGAGTACGATGATGAAGCGAGCCAGATCAAACAGTATTTGGAATTGCTGTATAAAATTCAAGAGGACAAGAACAATTACGATAACTATGTGAAACCTCTGGTTCATGCTTAGTAAGTGTGTAGTTTTTCTTTACATTCATGCTTTTCAATAAAATCCTTACATTCGCAGTAAAATGTCCGGCCTGGATAAAATTCGGCTAAATTGCGGCAATCGAACTCAATCTGGGATACGTTGTTCAACGTACGAGTTGCATACCAACAAGGGTCGTGCCATTTAGAACACCTTTTGCATGGATTATCTGAGGAAAACTAAAAAGTAGGACTTACAAGATTGATAATCTGGCTATTTACTAATTTGTTTTCGTTTTAGATTTTAATGCGTTCAAATAGATTGGCGCAAGTGGTTCAGCAGGTGGTCGAAATTCTTTTAAAGAATATGGAGAATTCGTACAATGAATACAAACTGCTTGACGAAAAGCACGAAGATGTCGCGAGATTATAAAGGAGGTTGCGACGGTGAAATCTCCGGCTCCGGAACCGGCCGTATGGCTGGAACATTTAACCTACCTGTGTAGACATGCTTCCTTGCCTTATGAGTAGGAAAAAGAGAGAGCCCAATACAGTGAAGTGTTTATGTTTTATATAAATTATATCGCTGACTGGTTAATAAATAAACTCGTTAATAAAAAACCGAAATTTTTCTATTTTTTTCTGCAGGAATTTTCAATGCTTGAGTTGGGTAGTTTGAACTTAATTTTGGGTAGTTTGAACTTAATTTTGGGTAGTTTTTACTAGAAAGCCTGAACTCATCGTTGAGTACTTTTAACCCAACTTGTAGTTCATACCGGATTACCTGATTTTGGGTAGCTGCAGTAAAGGTCCGAATTGAGTAAAAAGAACTTAATTTTGGGTAAATTTAGTTTTCTGTGTACATCTTCAACGGACAGAGCGTGTACTCAACATGACAACTCTCCCCACTCGCGCTGAATATCGTTCACATAAGTTTGTTTATTTTCGTTCAAAATCGTTCGTTTCTTCGTTTGTGAACGATATTGTCGCGTTAGTTGAGTTCGATAATTTTCATGTCATGTTTGTGAATTAATTGTTAGGGTGAAATAGGCCGGTGTTTTCCTCTAGCTGTGATAAAGTGGGACTGAATTCAATCTCGGCGGTTTTGTTGTGGTCGGCAGCCATCGCGGGATAAGCAGTTCAGCCTGGATCTCGGTACAGGACACACGTCGCGTTTTGTGTAAAATTGACGTAAAATTTTTTGACATATCAATTCTTTCGCTAGATTCCAGCAACCATTTATTTACTGTTTGCTGTCCAGCAAATAGTTTTGCTGTTTTTTTCGCGAATCACTAAATCTATTACTGGTTTTCAATAAATTTATCAACGAAATACTGGTTTACAGTGCTTTTTCGATTTTATCAACAGTCATTTTTACCACTACTCGCCAAATTCACGCTCGATTTTTCTCACGCTTTTTTCCGTTTTTATCACGCTTTTTCGAAAAAAGTTCTAGATCAAGATAATGTACTTCCAATTGTAGAAAGTGTATTTGAAACATCATTTTTACTTTTGCTGATACGCCTTCAGTAATGTACTTTACTGAACCATAAAGAGAAATTTTGGTGTGTGAGATGGGGAAGTCATTCAGGGCTGTTTTCCTGAAACCGTTAATCGCCATCGAGAAATTCAACATGGTGTGTGGGATCATCCAAGTTCCGAAAATACCTATATTGAGTAGGATTCATAGTACAGTAAAACCTCTTTTTATGTCACTTTAGGAACATCCAACGGAGAAACCAACGGAAAAGGAACCATTTATGCCAAGTTCCCCTGCAATGACATGAGGAATTTTATCCGAAAATGTTTGTTGGTGTCCAAAAAACACGTCTGAGGAAAAGTGAACGTTTTCTGATCACTAAAAGTTGTGCTTTGAATCACAAAACTACGTAAAAATTTTAAAATCACGATTTGGCTTATCTTACCTCGTAATTGATATTTTAATCGATGATCTTTCACCGTTTTCATTTCAACTCATTTCTCCGATGCATAAATAATAGCTTTTAGCTCGAATTTTAGGTAGACATTTACAGGGTTGTTACAGAAATCTTGATTTTGAATCCGCAAAATACGCGCCACGGGGTTTGAAGATGCGCGCCGTGAGAACTAAATCCGAGCCGAAAAAAACTATTAAAAGTTATTGATTCAAGCATGCTTTCTACCAGCATCGTAGCGTTTTTCCTTCAAATATCATGTATCGATACATTTATAAGAGCAAACTGGACATTTCTAGAGAATAAGTTTAGCAAAGTGGATTTTTTCCATAAAAATCGTATGGAAACTGGACCTTGAAGCTGACTTTAATTTTTTGTCCCACGCTAATGTATAGCTTATTTGTGTTGAGTCTAAAACGCAGGACATTTGAATTTTAAACATACGACGCGAATAACTAGTTAGTAGTGAAAACGTTTTTAGTTAAATAAAAAAAAATACTTTTAAACATGAACTTTATGAACTAAAGTTCATCGTAAGTCAAAACTCTCACTACGCCAATGTTCAGGAATGATCCAAATTTGAAAAATCATGTTTATAAATGCAAAATGTTTGTATTACTGGTTTTTCTCTCCTTTCCTTTGTTTAGAAAAGTATGATTATAACGAGTACCGTACCAGTGAGATAAAAAATTGATGTTTGAAGAGAGAATTGAATGATGAGATTTAAAAATATGGACTAAGAGGTATGATACATACTTTCAAATCTAACTCTTTAATCCTGTAAATCGCCGGGAACATTTAATCAGTAGTTAATAATGCAATTCATAAATAGTTTTACAAAAATTAACAGTTCAAAAGGATGAGAGGCCGAGCTAAGTTTCAGTTAGAAAATGCAAAGATATTATTACTATTATTAGTTGAAATATGGCACCAAGCTCGGAAAAGTAGAAGCAAACCTTAGCTTAGTAAAATTGTAAAAATGAAGCTTATTTATAAAAATGTTTTGATTCGATGAAAAATATGTACATAAAAATCACTAAGTTCAAAATCATGTCTAACACTTAACCCTTAAATGCGCAATGTTGTTTTAAAACAACATTACTAATAACGTTTAAAAATATATGTATTTTATTTTTTTCTAGAAATATAATTCATTAGAACAGCTCTCTAGGCTCTAACGAAGAAAACTTAACAGCTGGAAGTACTGTATTCTAATGTTTTATTTTTGTTTTGGCTGTCAAAATCTTGGATACGAAAAAAAACATGATGAGATTTCCGACTGGTGCTGACAATCTTTGAAAATAAATTTTAAAATAAGGTTAGTGGTAAGTGAAAATGTCTGAATTATCAGAAATTATGCTAACAAAAGGTCAATTTGAAAGTTACTGTTAACAAAAGTAATTGTTTAGATTTAATTATGCGCTAAGTCGCAGTGTTGTTTTAAAACAACATGCTAATATTTTTACATTGCAAAGTAAATCTTTTAATTTTTTTATGCATATTCGTTAGTTTTAGAGCAGGAAACCTGTTAAACGAAAATTCATGTGTTTAGATGATTTTTTTATGTCGTGCGCATTTAAGGGTTAACTTATATTTATGTGAAGAAACATAGAAAGAGTTTTTTTATGTACGTATTAAATATGTAAACAAAGCTTCAAACGACAGTTTAATGCAAATGCGTGGCTTGCAAAATAGTCTCGGCGAATAGACCGAAATCTTTCAACCTCACTTTTAGAAAGATAGTGGTGCCACAGACAAACAGACGTACCACTCCATAAAAAAATTCTAAAAAAATGTTAGTAGAGATGCCAATTTTCCAATTTAAACTAGATTCTTCCAGTTTTTTCGAGTTATCCAGTTAAACAGTTGAATCACAAAATCATCCAGTTTTTGTATATTATTCTAGTTTTATCCAGATTTTTTATCAGCTCAAGTTTCCATTGTTTTTGTATATTTTGAAAATATTTTTTTAATGAAAAATTGTATCTTGTTTCATATTTAAAAGTTCTTTAAGAGGGAGTGAATAAGGATTTCACTCATGTTTTTCTTTCCATTCTCTACTCGCACGAACTCAGCCAAATTGAGAGCAACATGATATGACATAGAATTTAAAAAAACCTTAAAAACAATGTAGAAGCAAAAAAGTCAATAATGGATAAAGCAACTATTTAAAATTTTGTAAACCTGTATTTGAATAGAGCTGACTTAAACGTGAGATTGTTAAATATTTTTGATTGTGACCTGGACCGAGAATACTACATATTAAGTGATTGGCGCCTTGTCATATCTGTGGTATATAATCTTCAATCCTTCAATATGAAAGCAATAAAAGCAAGGTTGCAAGGCTTTCCGCAAAATCCGCGCCAAGGAGTAGTAAAAACGCGCCAAATCCGCGAGAAACGCAAAATCCACGCCGACTGTACTGCCCCTGTTTACATAGTTGACGTAACAACCAACATTGCGAGAAAAACGCGTTTTTGTTATTTTAACCCAAATCATTATTTTGACATACAATTTCAACAAAATAGTCTGTCAATTTTATGAAGATTGATGTTTGAATAGAGGCCCCATGGATTATACGAGTCTGCCCGTGGTAATTGATCCATAAAAACCGTTACGCCAGTTTATGCGAATAAACATGCATTTTTCTCGCAGATTGTTCGCATAGCTTGGCGTAGAAACTCGACTACTTCCTACTCTGCCTAGCAGTTGATTCAGTTTTATCAATCGTGTTTCGGTCAAACGACAGTTATTGTCTATCGGCAGTTTCAATTAGACAAACACACACAAACACACATACAAACACACACACATACATACACAAACACATGCATAAAGACTTACATTTACGTTAAGGTGGGTAATCGTTACATGAAAAAATGCAAACTTGACAGCACAGAGCCAGGACAAAGTTTTTTTGTTCAATTTAGGCCCCCAGACAATACTAAACCTGCCGGATATGGATTACTCGTGCCTCTGATTGATGCATTACATATGCATGTACATGAATTTGTATGAAAGATAGCAGTGGTGGGCACCGCTAACCGAAAATTTAGCGACGCTAATCGCTAAGTCGCTAACCGGAAAATTTAGCTCGATAATCGCTAAACGCTAAACGCTAAACCCACATTAGCGGAACTTTCGCTAATCGCTAATCGCTAACTTTTTAATATGTAAATAGTCATATCGCTATATTTATTGCTCGTGTTTTGTAAGATTTGGACCACTTTGATCTGTTTTGGTTAAACAAACGAAAACAATTACTTACAAGAATCACAAAAGTTATTTAGCTTGCATTGAAAATAGATACTCTTAGGAATGTTTTCATAAAAGTTCAATTATCTGAATCGAAAAAGTAAAACCAAAGTTGTCATAATTACAAGCGCATTGCAATTTACCAAAGTTCTTGGTGTGGCGAAAATTTAATCTAGACCTTGTGCTTGTTCTTTAAAATGTTCCTGTGGCTTTTACGATAACTGGAACTCCATTCTAGGGTAAAAAACTGACAAAAGTAACTTTCGCAGTAAAGTATGTTCATCTTTCGAAGCAATTTACGTACGCCATCAGCAATTCACAGTTTTTCTAAATTTTTCTATTGTCGCTTCTCTACAAAATTTAGCGAATTAGCGATTAGCGTTTCGAAGGCCAAAATTTTAGCGACGCTAACAGTTTCGCTAACCAGCTCAAAAATTAGCGAAATCGCTAAATCGCTAACTGAGTTTTAGCGTCGCTAATTAGCGAATTAGCGGAATGGTGCCCACCACTGAAAGATAGTATAGGAAAACTTTTTCGCTTGTTTCTTCCTAGAGAGCTATCGATCTCCACTTCCATTAGTGTCAGGAATGTTTGGAGCCTCAAATAGAACCCTAAAAACGTTCTGGCAAATCGATTAGGTTTACCCACCGTAATATACACACACGTTTTACACAGTGACTTTAGACCTTCTTGAGGCTGAGTGTTTGTAGAAATATTAATGTACAATACAAGAATTCTTTCTCCCTTTCCCCTTTTCACCTTTCCATGGAATTTTTATCGAATTAAACGACTTAACTTAGAAAAACAGACAGTAGTTAGACAGTCGAATAAACCGACTTAACAGTGACAATTGCACCTCGTATGGAGTGACGCCAGTTTTGCAACCAACTGGCAGTTACGCCAAAACGTTTTTCCAATATTTCTCAAGAGTTTCACAAAATAGTTTTCTTTTCGTTAGTGTTGTATGTATCTTAGGGAAAGGAAGCTGAATCAACAAAAAAGTGCATTTTGGTCATTTTGGCTCTTACGCCAACTATGTAAACTGGGGCAGTGTAACAACCCTGCATTCACAAAGCCATGAGAAATGATTACCTAAAACTCTTCAAAATTCTACTAGGTGGGTGTTCAATTATCACAAGGCCAATTCGTTCGATATTGTACCACGATTCGTGGTACAATATCGAACGAATTGGCCTTGTGATAATTGAACACCCACCTAGTAGAATTTTGAAGAGTTTTAGGTAATCATTTCTCATGGCTTTGTGAATGCAGGGTTGTTACACTGCCCCAGTTTACATAGTTGGCGTAAGAGCCAAAATGACCAAAATGCACTTTTTCGTTGATTCAGCTTCCTTTCCCTAAGATACATACAACACTAACGAAAAGAAAACTATTTTGTGAAACTCTTGAGAAATATTGGAAAAACGTTTTGGCGTAACTGCCAGTTGGTTGCAAAACTGGCGTCACTCCATACGAGGTGCAATTGTCACTGTTAAGCAGTGATGGAAACGAAACGAATATGATGCAATCGTCGTTTATTCATCACATGTGCACTTCATGAAGTGTACAGACCGCGACTAAACTTTAATCCTCTCAACCCATAATGAAATGATGATATGGTGCATAGGTTTTTGGGAGAAAACAAACACATTACTAGACTACATCAACTCTGAGAAGCGATTCGCTCGTTGCGTTTGTCTCTCCATATGCCGGTAGTTGAGGTAAGAAAGGATAGCAACAGGAGAATATCATGTCGCCTGAACAGCAGCAGCGATGTGGTGCGGTTAGAGGAAAAGTGTGGGGGAAGGGACTAATTCGGCAGCGGTTGAGTTGAGCGAGAGTAGGAGAGCATACACTGTCATTTTCTTTTTTTCCTGACAAAAAAAATCATATTCATGAGCCAAAAGAATAAAAATATAACAACAACAAGATCTGATCATTCTGTCCCGAACGTTCGGCAATAACGGACGCGTTTTGTGATTTTCTCGCTTTACACCGCAAAACAACACAGAAAAGGCATTGCTTGCCTGGTGCTGTGCTGCTGCAGATAATTAGATATCCGCTTTGAAGGTCATCGTATTGTAAGCCTGTGTCGCTGCGAAGCTGCTCGCTCCAGCACCGTAGGATTAGGTGATTTTGCTGTTGAAGACAACAAAAGCTTTAAAACAAAGAAGAACAGGTACGTGTTTCTTGTCCAGTGTGCCAGTGCGCTAACTTAAGCGCAATGGACGTGGATACCCCATCCTCCGATCCTCCGTCTCCGAGTCCTCCTGACCCGGTCCCTCCTGCCTCTTCTTTCTCTGCAAATTCTTCACCTTCTCCACGTGTTAGGCTTTACCCGGACCAAATGACAGGCCCTTTGATAGTGTATTTCCGCCCGAAAGCAGGACCAAAGTCGAAATCACTGAATATAATTCAAATTTCGAAGGACCTGACGTCACATTTCAATGCAGTGACTGAAATTTCGAAAGTCAGGCCAAACAAGCTCCGTGTCGTGGTGAATGACTTGAAACAGGCCAATGATATAGCTTGTTCGGAGCTCTTTACGAGGGAGTATCGCGTGTATGTTCCCGCGCGAGATGTGGAGATCGACGGTGTTGTGACCGATTCAAGTCTGTCCGTCGAGTGCCTCTTGAAGGATGCTGTGGGCTGTTTCAAGAACAGCAGCCTACCTGAGGTAAAAGTACTTGATGTAAAACAACTGCGGTCAGTTGTAACGAGCACCTTGGAACTATTTATTTTCAAATATTAATCTTACTAATGGTAAAGTTGATCACAGATGTTTTCTTATTTAATTTAGTTTGCATTACTCAAAATGCATGCTAGTGTTAATTTTATAATTTATACGCTTCAATATTTTTTTTAAAAATAATCTGCTGTTGAGATTACCGCAACAGGCTCAAAAAGTAGTAATTGGCATAACATTTGACCAGAGCAATGAGTTCCCTTACGTTCGCTTACGTTGCTTTGCATGCATCGCTGGCGGTCGAAGAGTAGATTGACCCAGCCGAATAAGTCTATTGACCTATTGCGTCACTGGGAGAGTTTTCTTTTTCTCTCTATCCTCGGGGATGGGATACTGGATGCTTGATGGAAGATGCACGCTAGAAGAAGATGACTTTGCCGAAACTGCAACCTTCGGGCTTTTAGCGTGGGCAATGATCCTCGCGAGACAGGTTCCGGTAACGAAGTTACCGTGGACGGTTGATCTGAGGGATCCCAATGCCTGATCTTTCATTCTTAGCTGACAAGTGTAAGAGACAGGATCAACCTGCAGTTTAGAGTTCCGCGCGTGTACTAAGACAGGTGGTTTTTAAACCAGTGGTATCCCCTAATTAGTGTATTAAAGACAGTGTTTTTTTCCTTAGATAGCCTTTTCCCGCTAAATAGCTAGGCAAATCAGTGCATGTGCGAAATAGGAGAAAGTGTGCAAAGTGAGCAAGGAGGTAAGAACCAGATTCTTGCCGAGGGTGGTAGATTATAACACGGCACGTGCGGGCCACGTTTTTTCCCCCAACAGTCATCATCCACTACACTTCCGTCAGCCCCAGCAGCATTCCTATGCAACACGAGCATCGTCAAACGTTTATGCCTGTACGGAACAGGCCGAAGGACCAATAATCGGTACCACTACCCTTGATGATCTCACCCGTCTAGTGATCGAAGCGCACGCTGTGCGCTGCCAGACAGCAGAGCAGACAACCGAGGAGACAATAGGCGAGACGACAGAGTGACAACCCCCGTTTTTGACCCAGCGTGGCGCTGGTAGCGTACCGAGAGGAGTTTGGTAAAGGAGCACCCGCGTGGCGCGGAGCAATAAGTGAAGCCGCAGAGCAGCAGTAAGCAGGCATGGCGGCTACGCCATGGTAAAACCTTATGTAAGACCGGCTATGAGTGAGTACGCAAATTTATATATATATATATATATATATATATATATATATATATATATATATATATATATATATATATATATATATATATATATATATATATATATATATATATATATATATATATATATATATTGTCCATGCGCATGCGACTAAGCTAGGGCCGCGACCCTACGCAACCGCCGGTGAATATTACCGCCACCGCACCCGTACCCCTTTAATAGCACACTTAGAAGAGTTAGAATTTGAACGGGAAAGGGATAGGGGAAAGATGATTTAGATAAAACTAGGCCTAGTGAGAATAGTACAACAAATGCCAAGACGTTAGTGTAATGGAAAATATCAATCTCGCAATTTGAAATAAACTACATGTAGTTGGACAACAGAAATCGGCTGTTTCTATGTAGAGGGAATTCACTGTCCTGGTAGATGAGTTAGGGGTTTCCGCTGGTTCGGGAGCACGATTAGTTTTCCGTTCTCTTTTTTTTTTGTTCTTTTGCTGGGGTGGCTGACTCCGAAATCAGTCCAGGAAAGTTCCCGAATCAGCACGGATCAGACGGAGTCTGCGAAACTGGATTGGGCCAGTGATGAGAATTAACCCTCTACGGGTTTGTTTCTGTGGTATCAAGTACCGCGTATAAGGGCACTAGGTTTGCAGCGTAGGCAAGTCATCTGACGCGCTTCTGTTGCGGAGTATAGCGAGTCATTGTAAGGTCAGCGGACAGCTTCCCTTCCCGAAACGGGATAAAAAGAACCTCCCCTTGGAAGGTCTCAGGCTGGGCAATCACATCTCGGCGGGTGGTCTCTCTTAGGAGAGTGGCGCATTTAAGCCACCCGCTTATCATCGGGGAGCGATTCGGCCGACCAGTTACATTTGGCGCCCAACAAAACAGGCTTTTGTGGAATAAGGGCTTCGCCAGTGTACTTTTAGTTACATTGGGAACCCTACAATAAAGGCTTGGCAGATTTGGCCTTGTAACATTTTTTTCAAAGGGTTTAGCCTGCATTGTTTTCTTTTCTTTCATAAGTTTGGCGATCATAGCAAAGGCATTTTTACTAATTTTCTTTGGGTGTTGGATATAATATCGCTAGATTCTTAATTTATATTTGTACATTTATATTACTAGCCTAATAATTGGCTGATTTATATGCCATTTTCTAATAAATATTCTGTAAGCGACGTATCTATCTTTTTTTTCTAATTATTTTCCTGGGAACTCGTTATTTTTTTTCTCTCTCGACTTTTGTAACCATATTTTTAAGAATAAATCGTTTTCTTCATATTGATTTAATATTGCATGACATTGTTAGATTTATTTTATACTGAAACTTACTTTGGAAACCATACATGAATATAAAACAATTTTCACTTAATTTCCTATATTTAAAAAAGTATATATATATTTGCCTTAAAAAAAATATATTTCCGTGAACCTGTTGCGTTTTGGTCAATCGACTGGTGCTCTAGCTTCATCTCACTTAAAGTAACATTGATATACCATACGATGAACCGTTTGTTTCCACACGCGGAAGACCTCACTCAAGAGGAAGTTGACTACGAATTGATGATTCGGAAGCAACCGGAGGAAACGTTCTCGTTGGACTTGGTTGGAAAACAAAGGGTTCTAAGGAGTTTGTTTAGGGAGGATCAGAGTGAAGGTAGAAACTACCGGGGTGATCTGAACATAAAAAACGAGGCTTCCTATGTGGAAGGCCGGATTACCAATCTGGGGAAATCTCTTAGCAGGAAAGTTGATCCGAAGTTAGAGTCAAGGGTATTACACTATTGGTATCGGATAAAGCGGACTATCGCCACAGATGATGAAGAAAAAAAGATTCGCAGGGAACTAATAAGACGAATTGAAAAATTAATGACCGATTTCCAATTTGGGCCCCCATTGTCACCGTTTAAAGAACGCATAAATAATCTTATTCAAACGGCCGAAACGAATACGGGGGAAGCAAACCAAGCCGTAGGTATGGCAAACGGGGCAGAAAACCAAAATACACAGGATACATCGAAAGGAGCCATTCCCAAGCAAACACCGCCTGGACCAGTACCTGCGAACACACCTAGGCCAGAACCGAAGGTCAACGATGAAGCAAACATTACAGTATACAAAAAGGAATGGGACGAGATGAAGAGCGCGCTAGCCGAATTGATGGGACGCCTTAACAGAGATAGATCTCCCATGGCAGGGTGGCATCGAGAAAGGATGGACGTAGCAGGCCTGAAGAATTTCGGGAACAGACATGAGCGAGACGAAGGGCAGGAAAGTAAGGCGAGTTAGCCCGCACATAGGCACCGATCACGAAATCAGAATACGGACTCCAGTGACAGCGATACACGGTGTAACAGACCCCAGAGAGAGAGAACAAGTCTTAATCGGGATAGGCAGTATAGCGACACGGATGTTACTCGGTATAGCTCGATTTCACAAGCCGTCAGTTACGGTCATAATAGGCCGTCACTGCCTATCACGGAACGGGAAAGACGGCACTACAGGAGAAACGATGGGTACGGAGTGTGGAAAAGTGGAAGCTACGATTCGGGGGTGATTCTAGGAGCATGTCGGTGGAGAATTTTTTATACAAAGCTAAAAAACTAGCGGAACGAGAAGGGGTGTCAAAGCTCACACTCCTCAGGGACATTCACATGTTACTGGAAGGAGCAGCGTCGGACTGGTTCTTCACCTTCGTAGACGATTTGGACACATGGGAGGCATTCGAAACGAATATAATTTGTCGATTCGGGAACCCTAACAAAGATCAGGGAATCCGTTCGAAAATCCAAGAGCGTAAGCAGCAACGCGGTGAGCCGTTTATAGCCTTTGTAACAGAAATAGAAAAGCTCAACCGGATGCTTTCGCGCCCATTATCGAAGCGGCGTAAATTTGAAGTCATTTGGGACAATATGCGTCAGCATTACAGAACCAAGATTTCGATAGTCGAGGTAAATGATCTACAGCAGCTGACCAGACTGAATCACCGTATAGATGCAGCAGACCCGCAACTGCATCAAACAAACGAAACTTCTTTCCGTCGACCGGTCAACCAGATTGACACGGAATACAGCGAGACAGATAGCGAGAAGTCGGCAACAATAAATGAAGTTCATGGCACAAGCAACCGCGAGCAAACCAGGAACGACACGACAGTCAACGGACGGCAACGTAGAGAAACACGCACACCGATAGAACAACCGTCTAAACAAAACACACCAGGGAAATGCTGGAACTGCCAGGAAGTAGGGCATGGCTGGCGACAATGCCAAAAGCCAAGAGCAATTTTCTGTTTCGGTTGTGGGAGTTTGGGTAGAACAATTCGCAGCTGCGAACGATGCGGTGGAGCGGTGCAAGCCGGTTTCCGCCAACAGGGAAACGAATAACTGGGTGGGATGCCGGGAATATAACCATCCCACTCAAGAAAAAGATTCCCCATGCCACGAACGAAGTACTACAATACGACCCACTAACGCAAGTTCACCAAATTAAAATACACTTAAGCGAATGCCCGCAAATTAAAATAAAGATTTTCGACACAGAAATAGATGCTTTGCTCGACTCAGGGGCAGGGATAAGCATTTTGAACTCACTGGAAATAGTGGAGCGGTACGGTTTAAAATTACAACGGACTGCAATACGAATTTCCACGGCCGATGGGACCAATTATGAGTGCCTTGGGTGCTTGAATGTTCCTCTTACGTACAAAAATATAACCAGGGTTGTACCTACCCTGGTGGTTCCGGAAATTTCTCGACAGCTGATTTTAGGAGCAAACTTTTGGGACGCGTTCAAAATAAAGCCAATGATCGATTTGGGCCACGGGCCAGAGGAACTAGAAACCATAAATTCAAGACAAAATGCACGACTATGTTTCACGATTGAACCGACCAAAGACAACACACCGATAATCGAAGAAGAGGACGAAACCCTCGATATTCCAGTGTACGAAGGACCGACTGAATCGACACCAGACCCAGAGTCAGTAGAAACTGAACATACGCTAACGGTAGAACAACGCAAGGACCTACTAGCCGTGATTAAATCTTTTCAGCTAACATCAACAGGTGTCTTAGGTCGAACACACCTGATAGAGCACAAAATAACGCTAAAAGAGGGGGCGGTACCACGCAATCCTCCGGTTTATAAATGTTCACCTTATGTGCAAGCGGCAGTGATCGCTGAATTAGAACGGTTCAGAAATCTCGACGCGATCGAAGAGTGTCAGTCCGAATGGTCTAGATTCGAGAAATATCAACAAACTCACGGTAAAAGATACCTACCCAATGAAGAATATGCAAGACATATTCCATCGATTGGGAAGAGCAAAATATTTTTTGGTGATTGATCTTAAAAACGCCTACCTCCAGATTCCGCTGGAAGAAAGCAGTCGGAACCTTACAGCGTTCAGAACAGCCGAAGGCGTGTTCCGCTTTAAGGTTTTACCGTTCGGCCTGACAAATGCGCCGTTCACTATGTCTCGACTAAAGGCGAAGGTTTTGGGTTTCGACCTAGAGCCAAAAGTGTTCGTGTACTTAGACGACATAGTGATCGCAACAGAAACATGGGAGGAACATTTGAGATTACTGGTAATTGTAGCAGAAAGACTCAGGAAAGCGAACCTAACGATATCACTGGATAAATCCAGATTTTGCCGGAAGCAAGTGGTTTATTTAGGCTATCTACTAAACGAACACGGCGTGGCTATAGATAGCTCGCGAATACAACCAATATTGGATTATGTCAGGCCAAAAACGCAGCAGGACATCCGGAGGCTAATGGGCTTAGCGGGTTTCTATCAACGCTTTATTCGAAACTACAGCAAAATCACGGCTCCGATTACCGATTTACTGACGAAAGAGAACAAGCGGTTCACATGGACGAAAGAAGCCGAAGATGCATTTAATGAGCTGAAATCCGTTTTGACCTCGGCACCGATTTTAGGCAACCCAGACTTTACGAAGCCATTCACTATCGAATCGGACGCGTCTGATCGAGCGGTAGGTGCAGCACTGATTCAAGAGCAGGAGGGAGAGAAGAGAGTTATTTGCTATTTTAGCAAAAAACTCAACCGAACCCAACGACGATATGCCGCGGTGGAGAAAGAGTGCTTAGGCGTGTTGTCCGCTATTCACCATTTCCGACATTACGTCGAGGCAACGAAATTCCGTGTGGTGACGGACGCTAGAAGCCTACTTTGGCTGTTCAATCTCGGCACAGAAACCGGAAACGCTAAACTGTTAAGGTGGGCACTTCGCATACAAGCTTACGATTTTGACCTCGAGTACCGAAAGGGAAAGAATAATATTATTGCTGACTGTTTATCGCGATCAGTCGAAGTGGATACAATTTTGGTAGTCCAGCCTGACCCAGAACAGGAAGAACTAATGGAGAAGATTCGTGAAAATCCAGCAAAACATGGTGATTGACGAATAATTGACGAAAAACTATACCGGTACGACAAAACAGCTAATCGGCAAACCGACCCTCGTTTCACCTGGAAATACTTCCCCCCGAGTGAGCAACGTACGAAAATAATGCAGAAAGAACACGACAAAGCTCATTTCGGGTTCACCAAAACCTTAGCCGCTCTGAAACAAACATACTACTGGCCCAAAATGAACGAAGACATTCGCAAATTTTGTCGAGAGTGTCTGAAATGCCAATCGAGCAAATCAGGCAACCAAAACGTAACCCCGCCGATGGGAATGCAAAAACCCGTTCAGTATCCGTGGCAATTCGTAACCCTTGATTACGTTGGCCCACTGCCACCGTCTGGTCGAAATCGTACCACGTACCTCCTCGTAGCCACGGACGTTTTCAGTAAGTTTGTCCTCGTTCAACCGTTTCGAGAAGCTAAAGCAAGCTCTCTAGTGGAGTTTGTCAAAAATATGATTTTTAGACTGTTTGGCGTCCCAGAAATTATGCTCACGGACAACGGTTCGCAATTTATATCGAAAGCCTTCAAAACATTACTCGAAGCCTACCATGTCACCCATTGGCTAACACCCGCGTACCATCCGCAGGTAAATAATACAGAGAGAGTGAATCGCGTCATCACCACAGCCATACGAGCGACGCTAAAAAAAGAACACTCCCACTGGGCAGACATCATCCAGCAGATCGCTGATGCGATAAGAACGGCAGTCCACGACTCGACTAAGTACAGTCCGTACTTCGTTGTATTCGGCCGGGACAAGGTGTCCGACGGACGGGAGTACAGTTGAGAGTACATGAGAGTAATGCTAAAGCTGAAAGGGAAGAATTGTTCGAACAAATACGAAGAAATTTGACCACCGCCTACCAAAAACACGCTAAAACATACAACCTTCGGTCTAACGCAAAGTGCGCTACTTATGACATGGGGGAAAGAGTGTGGAAGCAAACGTTCGAGCTTTCAGACAAGGGCAAGGGTTTTTGTAAAAAACTTGCGCCGAAATACGCACCGGCTGTGGTTCGGAAAGTCCTCGGGTCTAACACCTACGAGTTAGAAGACGATGGGGGAAAACGCTTAGGGGTCTACTACGCGAACAAATTAAAAAAAAATGAATGCGCCTCATCCAAGCCATTGAGTGGATTCAAATAGCTTATTACTTTTTAAAGCTATGAACCTCCGCAAGGAGTGACCACAGTTTACGATGAGAAAACACCGAAAGGGTAAAAAGCATCAGGCCGATTTTGACGGACTCGTGCTGGCAGTTCCAAAAGTCCACCAGCACTGAGGGTACCAAAATCTGGCCGTAAACATACTAACGTCAACCAGCTATGAATAAAACTTCATCGAAGTAACTAGAAACGTAAAAAAAAAAACATCAAGAATAGGTAAACCAACACAACCACCACGCGAAACTTAGTCCATTCGCAACGGACATTGTACATACTTGTAAATAACTGTGTAGATTAGTTTAGTTTGTCAAGGGCCTATAGTCCCAACTCTTAAGTTAAAATTAGTACTTATTCTATATTAGTCTTAATTCTACAATTTTCTTACAATTTTTCCATCGGTGGTAGTGTTTATAAACGGTATACTTCCTTCCTTCTGAGGGAACATTTGCCAATAGTTACTAGTTTTAAGGGTGGTTGCATCCTCCGTGTTAAGTTATAAAATAAAATTCCTAGAAATAGCTTTCATTATTTTTTTTTTCCTGTACCTTAATTCATAACGTAGTTCCTTATCACGACTTGGTGGATGAAGTTTTTACTAGCTATCGTAGATCCAAAGCGTTTTCTCGCATTTTCTTTTTCCTGTAAATACGTCCGTCATTCCCAGGTTCCGCATTCTGATCAAGCGGACCGCGAGCGTAGTATTTTTTTTCCATAACACTTCCATACGCTGGGTGGGATTTTCCGTACCACAACCGATCGATTAAAATCAGGCCAGTTCTTCTTATGGTAACCTGCGAAATGAAAAACAACTTTACACCCAATAGGAACGAATGCCTTTCTGTTACTCTCCTCGTTATCAGATTGACGACCGCGATCCCGTAAATATTTTATCGTCCGGACACTGGTTTTTCCGGGCAAACAGATCTCAACACACGTTTCACTTGCACTACGCGGTCAAGTTCAAGTTCACCTTTATTTTGTTGACACTTGGATGACGTGCCGAATGATAAACATCGTATGTGTGAGAGACTGGTAGAGAGCTCGTCGGGAGATGGATTCTGACAAGCACTAGAAGGGTGTGTGAATGAGTTGGTACATTTGTAGGGTTTCCGCTTACGAGAATTTTGTTATCGGGTTTTCTGGTGCATAAAAATTCTACGTAAGTTTTTCATTCTGAGTTTGCAATGAGCGTAAATGGTAGAGATACTCTCTGCGGTAGCGAATTGCAAATAGGAACGGCATTTTTAGTGGGGAAGGCTGCACTCTGTAATCTCGCTACGTGTTGGGGTAGGATGCAGGCTAGACCTACTAGTTCGTTTTCGCTTAGGCGATTATTTCGTGATATTATCTTCGCTACTCGATCCATTCGGGGTAGAAGATAATATCCAGTTAAGATAACTTTTAAAGCTACCTACAGCTAGTCGACAGCTGTGAGGTGAAGCTCAGGGTTCAGGGGCGTTCACTGTACATAGTATGATTGAGACGAATGAGTGAAGGCATGAATGTAGTTAGTCAGTCACTGTCAACTAAGTAGTTAAACTTCTTTATAGATTTCCTTTGTTTTTCTTACACCATCCAAGTTTTGAACAAACGTTAGGTTCACAGTCGTTTTTTTTCTTGAAATTTTGTTTTGAATTTATTATCGCTGGAGACTGGAGACTTTTGTCGTTGATGGTCAGTGGCGGACTATAAGATAGAATATATAGTACCGTAAATAGATACTGAGTCGATTTAGTTCGGCGATGACCGTATATGACCCCGAATTTGAAATAAATTTTTGAAAGACGACTGTTGCCTACGAAAATTTGATTGGTTATTGTTAGATCCCTTCCAATGCCAATCAAATTTTCGTACTTTTAGTAGGGAATGATGTGACGAGCACCTTGGAACTATTTATTTTCAAATATTAATCTTACTGATGGTAAAGTTGATCACAGATGTTTTCTTATTTAATTTAGTTTGCACTACTCAAAATGCATGCTAGTGTTAATTTTATAATTTATACGCTTCAATATTTTTTTTAAAAATAATCTGCTGTTGAGATTACCGCAACAGGCTCAAAAAGTAGTAATTGGCATAACATTTGACCAGAGCAATGAGTTCCCTTACGTTCGCTTACGTTGCTTTGCATGCATCGCTGGCGGTCGAAGAGTAGATTGACCCAGCCGAATAAGTCTATTGACCTATTGCGTCACTGGGAGAGTTTCCTTTTTCTCTCTATCCTCGGGGATGGGATACTGGATGCTGGGTTGAAGATGCACGCTAGAAGAAGATGACTTTGCCGAAACTGCAACCTTCGGGCTTTTAGCGTGGGCAATGATCCTCGCGAGACAGGTTCCGGTAACGAAGTTACCGTGGACGGTTGATCTGAGGGATCCCAATGCCTGATCTTTCATTCTTAGCTGACAAGTGTAAGAGGCAGGATCAACCTGCAGTTTAGAGTTCCGCGCGTGTACTAAGACAGGTGGTTTTTAAACCAGTGGTATCCCCTAATTAGTGTATTAAAGACAGTGTTTTTTTCCTTAGATAGCCTTTTCCCGCTAAACAGCTAGGCAAATCAGTGCATGTGCGAAATAGGAGAAAGTGTGCAAAGTGAGCAAGGAGGTAAGAGCCAGATTCTTGCCGAGGGTGGTAGATTATAAAACGGCACGTGCGGGCCACGTTTTTTCCCCCAACAGTATCGCTGCTAGTCATCATCCACTACACTTCCGTCAGCCCCAGCAGCATTCCTATGCAACACGAGCATCGTCAAACGTTTATGCCTGTACGGAACAGGCCGAAGGGCCAATAATCGGCACCACTACCCTTGATGATCTCACCCGTCTAGTGATCGAAGCGCACGCTGTGCGCTACCAGACAGCAGAGCAGACAACCGAGGAGACAATAGGCGAGACGACAGAGTGACAACCCCCGTTTTTGACCCAGCGTGGCGCTGGTAGCGTACCGAAAGGAGTTTGGTAAAGGAGCACCCGCGTGGCGCGGAGCAACAAGTGAAGCCACAGAGCAGCATAAAGCAGGCATGGCGGCTACGCCATGGTAAAACCTCATGTAAGACCGGCTATGAGTGAGTACGCAAATTTATATATATATTGTCCATGCGCATGCGACTAAGCTAGGGCCGCGACCCTACGCAACCGCCGGTGAATATTTAATTCAATAGCACACTTAGAAGAGTTAGAATTTGAACGGGAAAGGGATAGGGGAAAGATGATTTAGATAAAACTAGGCCTAGTGAGAATAGTACCAAACTAATTGTAAAACCATTGTACAACAAATGCCAAGACGTTAGTGTAATGGAAAATATCAATCTCGCAATTTGAAATAAACTACATGTAGTTGGACAGCAGAAATCGGCTGTTTCTATGTAGAGGGAATTCACTGTCCTGGTAGATGAGTTAGGGGTTTCCGCTGGTTCGGGAGTACGATTAGTTTTCCGTTCTCTTTTTTTTTTTGTTCTTTTGCTGGGGTGGCTGACTCCGAAATCAGTCCAGGAAAGTTCCCGAATCAGCACGGATCAGACGGAGTCTGCGAGACTGGATTGGGCCAGTGATGAGAATTAACCCTCTACGGGTTTGTTTCTGTGGTATCAAGTACCGCGTTTAAGGGCACTAGGTTTGCAGCGTAGGCAAGTCATCTGAAAAATGCATCCACTGTGAGGAGAATCAGCATGAGCACTCCACGTGCTCGGTGTACATACAACGCAAGGACAAATTGAAACGGTCTCTTAAAGAGCGTTCAAAGCGCTCTTACGCTGATATGCTCAAAGAGACCACGACCACTTCTACCATAACAGCGAACCCCTTTGATCTCTTGTCTTCAGATGAAACCGACTCTGACGATCCACCAACGGGAACACCTTATGCCAGTCCTGGGGAGTCTAGAAAGAGAAAAAATCTTTCCTCACCTAAACTTCCCAGAAAAGGTCCTAGGATTTCCCAAAGTGGAAAGGAAAGTACAACCAAAACTAAAAGTGATGCGGAAAAACCGAAGCAAACTCCTCCTGTATTTGGAAATTTGAAGGCCCAGAAGGAGTTACCAGTACTCCCAGGAACATCTAAAACCCCAGTTGTTCCTCTTGCACATCCAGTTGATGAATCAAATGCTGGATTGGTGAATTTTTCTGACATTGTGGACTGGATCTTTAAAACTTTCAATGTACCCGATCCGATTAAAATTTTTCTTACAGCATTCCTCAAAACAGTTAGATCATTTTTGAAGCAGTTGACTGCAAAATGGCCACTTCTGGCAGCGATTGTATCCTTCGATGCCTAATTCAACTACGTATATGAAGGATTCTATCTCTGTCTTACAGTGGAATTGCAGAAGTATTTTACCAAAAATTGATTCGTTTAAAGTTTTGATAAATAAAAACAAATGTGATGCATTTTCCCTTTGTGAAACTTGGCTTACTTCGGATACTGATCTCAACTTCCATGATTTAAATATTATTCGCCTTGATCGAGACACTCCATATGGAGGGGTACTTCTAGGGATTAAGAAGTGCTATTCTTTTTATCGTATTAACCTCCCCTCGATTCCAGGCATTGAAGTTGTCGCATGTCAAATGACAATACAAGGTAAAGAGCTTTGTATTGCCTCAATATATATTCCTCCCAGAGCACAGGTTGGGAAACGGCTGCTCTTTGATTTAATCGAACTTCTCCCCTCGCCGCGTTTGATTTTGAGAGACTTCAACTCTCATCGTGTGGCTTGGGGTTCCCCTTACAATGATAACCGCTCCTCTTTGACCTAACCTTTGCGATGACTTCGATATGACAGTTTTAAACAACGGTGAAATGACACGTGTCCCGAAACCTTCAGCGCGCTCAAGCGCTTTGGATCTATCTTTATGTTCGACGTCGCTACGGTTGGATTGCACATGGAAGGTAATCCTCGATCCTCACGGTAGCGACCATTTGCCTATTCTTATATCAATTACTAACGGGTCATCTCGCATGCGACCAATTGACATTCCGTATGACCTCACACGGAATGTCGATTGGAAGTTATACGAGGAAGGGATTTCAAAAGCGGTCGAGTCGATTCAACATCATCCACCACTTGAAGAATACAACCTCCTCGCGGGTTTGATTTTCGACGCCACGTTGCAAGCCCAAACGAAGAAATATCCCTGCGTAACGATCAAAAAACGGCCTCTCACTCCGTGGTGGGACAAAGAGTGCTCCGATGTCTACACGAAGAGATCCGACGCGTATTTAGCTTTCCGGGATACAGGTGATGCCAAGGAATATATACGGTATCCGGAGCTCGAAACCAAGTTTAAAAGCTTGGTTCGAGCGAAGAAACGCGGGTATTGGCGTCGGTTCGTAAACGAAACATCGAAGGAGACATCGATGAGCACTCTTTGGAACACAGCCCGAAGAATGCGAAATCGTTTAACGGTCAACGAAAGTCTTCAAGTCGGTGGATATTTGATTTTGCCAGGAAAGTATGTCCGGACTCTGTTCCTGAGCAAAACTTTGTTCGCGATACGTCTCCGGGCCACGACGCGATAGAATCACCTTTTACGATGGCAGAATTTTCAGTTGCCCTCCTGTCCTGTAATAATAACGCGCCTGGGTTAGATAGAATCAAATTCAACTTGTTGTAGAATCTACCCGGCACTGCCAAGAGGCGCTTATTGAACTTGTTTAATAAGTTTCTGGAGCAAAACATTGCACCGCAGGATTGGAGGCAGGTGAAGGTGATCGCCATCCAAAAACCAGGGAAACCAGCTTCTGATCACAACTCTTATAGGCCGATTGCAATGCTATCCTGTATCCGGAAATTGATGGAAAAAATGATACTCCGTCGTTTAGACCACTGGGTCGAATCAAATGGTCTACTGTCAGATACTTAGTTTGGCTTCCGCCGTGCCAAAGGGACGAATGATTGTCTTGCGTTGCTTTCAACAGATATTCAGCTGGCGTATGCTCGCAAAGAACAAATGGCGTCTGCGTTCTTGGACATTAAGGGGGCTTTTGATTCCTTTTCTATTGACATTCTTTCGGGTAAACTTCACCGACAAGGATTTTCTCCAATTTTAAACAATTTTTTGCACAATTTGTTGTCCGAAAAGCACATGCATTTTACGCATGGCGATTTGGCAACTTTTCGCATTAGCTACATGGGTCTTCCCCAGGGTTCATGCTTAAGCCCCCTTCTTTACAATTTTTATGTAAATGACATCGACGAATGTCTGGCAAATTCATGTAGATAAGACAACTTGCAGACGACAGCGTGGTCTTTGTTACAGGAGCCAAAGCTGCCGATCTGCAAGGACCATTGCAAGATACCTTGGACAATTTGTCTGCTTGGGCTCTACAGCTAGGTATCGAATTCTCTCTGGAGAAGACTGAGATAGTAGTTTTTTCTAGGAAGCATGAACCTGCTCAGCTTCAAACACAATTAATGGGTAAAATGATTTCTCAGGTTTTGGTACACAAATATCTTGGTGTCTGGTTCGACTCTAAAGGCACCTGGGGTTGTCACATTAGGTATCTGATGAAAAAATGCCAACAAAGAGTGAATTTTCTTCGTACAATAACCGGATCGTGGTGGGGAGCCCACCCAGGAGACCTCATAAGGCTTTACCAAACAACGATATTGTCTGTAATTGAGTACGGGTGTTTCTGCTTCCGCTCCGCAGCAAACACACATTTGATCAAACTCGAGCGAATACAATATCGTTGTCTGCGTATCACCTTGAGTTGCATGCAGTCGACCCATACGATGAGTTTGGAAGTTTTGGCTGGGGTTCTTCCGTTGAAAGACCACTTTTGGAGTCTATCTTCTCGTATTCTTATCAAATGTGAGGTCTTGAACCGTCCTGTGATTGACAATTTTGAAAGGCTAGTCGAATTAAATTCCCAAACCCGTTTCATGACATTGTATTTCAATCACATGTCCCATATTAATCCTTCCTCGTATATTCCAAATCGTGTCAGCTTATCTAATACTTCTGATCCCACTGTGTTTTTCGACACATCCATGATAGAAGAAACTCGTGGAATTCCGGATCATTTACGCGTGCAGCAGATCCCCAAAATTTTAATAATAAATATAAAAACATCAACTGCGATAATATGTTCTACACTGATGGATCACTTCTCGATGGGTCCACTGGCTTCGGTATCTTCAATAACAATTTAACCGTCTCCCATAAGCTCGATAATCCTGCTTCTGTTTACGTCGCAGAATTAGCTGCAATTCAATACACCCTAGGGATTATCGAAAAAATGCCCACGGACCATTACTTCATCTTTACGGACAGTCTCAGTTCTATTGACGCTCTCCGTTCGATGAAGGATGTTAAACACTCTCCGTATTTCTTGGGGAAAATACGGGAACATCTGAGTGCTTTATCCTAAAAATCGTTTCAAATTACCTTAGTGTGGGTCCCTTCTCACTGCTCGATACCGGGCAATGAGAAAGCGGACACTTTGGCTAAGGTGGGCGCAACAACCGGTGAAATTTATGAAAGACCAATTGCTTTTAATGAATTTTAATAATAATATAAAAAGAAGAGGGCCCAGGTGAGAACCTTGAGGAACCCAGAAGTTACTTCTATTGGGTTTGAAAATAAATTCTGAAAGCGAACTATTTGTGTTCGTTTTTGTTAAGTATGACTGCAACCATTCCAAAAATTTTGTTTTCATTCCGTATTTTTTTATTTCGAGCTTGAAGAGCAATGAGGGTATGTCGATTCTGTCAAATGCCTTGCTATAGTCCGTATAAAGAGCTTCTACATGGTTGCCGTTGTCCATTACAGTCAAAGTGAATGTTACGAATTCCAAAAGATTTGTGGTAGTTAAGCGGCCTTTGTAAAAGCCGTGCTGTTGAGTTGTAATTTGGTTTTTTACTTACTGAAAGATTTTTTCATTGATTATTGATTCAAATAATTTTTGAGTGCATGAAATAATGGCGATTCCACGATAATTACGAATGTCAGATTTAGCGCGATTTGAAAATTTTTTTAGTGCCAATATGAAGTTTTCCAGAGTTCTGGGAAAATTCCATTCATCAGAAACATATTAAAGAGGAGTAGTAAAGCTTTCGAATTCGGATATTTGATTGACACATAAAGAATTCGAATATTCAGGAAAATGCGATTTCTCCTAATGCATCATAAATACAATTAATTATTTTTCCTCATAAACCAAGAGTTTCATTTCCTAAACCCACCAATAATCACGTTGTGAAGATGAACGGTGCAATACTTAGTGCTGATTTATGATAAGAATCTTACTTTCAAGGAACACATTGGGAACAACCAAACAAAGTGCAATCCTTGATGCCAAGCTAAACTGGAATGCACATCTTGACTATGCAACCAACAAGGCGGTCAGTGCATTATGGTTGTGCTCCAAAACCGTTGGGAGAAAGTGGGGATTGAGACCGAAAATGGTGATGTGGATATTCAAATCTATTATACGTCCAAAACTGACCTACGCTGCGTTAGTGTGGTGGCCAAAAACCAAAGAGTCCAGCGCTAGAACAAAGCTAGATAAAGTTCAACGACTTGCGTGTATTGCTATAACAGGATCAATGGAAAGCACCCCATCAAAAGCTCTTGATGCAATTCTTCACCTGCTGCCGTTGTACGAATACGAGCAACTAGAAGCAGAAAAGAGTGCCTTGAGGCTCAAAAGAACAAAAACTATCTTGCCAGGTGGCCTTCCGGGTCACCTGATTATACTGAACTTTTTTAAAAGAGGGCCAGTGATGAGTATGAATGGAGACTGGATGGTACCTCAGGACAATCATGATGTTCTTTGCAAGGTATGCGAAACGTCGCGTACAGACTGGGAAGTCGAGTTCCTGATGTCCATCCCGGTTCAACGATATTTTCCACAGATGGCCCAAAAATAGGTACAAAAACTGGTGCAGGAATCTTCGGCCCTGGAATTAATGTTTCAGTGGCAATGGGACACTGACCAACAGTGTTTCGAGCAGAGATTTTTGCAATCCTTGAATGTGCGAATGTGTGTCTGACTAGAAAATAAAAACATGCAAGTATTTGTATTTTCTCTGACAGTCAAGCAGCGCTGAAAGCACTTGATGCTTTTAAATGTACATCCAAGATTGTCTGGGAATGTATTCTCACATTGCGACAGCTATGTCAAACAAACTCAGTAAATTTGTATTGGGTTCCAGGACATTGTGGCATTGGTGGGAATGAAAAGGCAGACGAACTTGCAGATCAAGGATTTAACTCACAGTTTATCGGCCCAGAACCTTTCTGCGATATATCAAACTGTGCAGTGAAAATGGAACTTAAACGCTGGGAGGAACAAAAGGTGATAACCAACTGGTTGGATGTCAAAAAGTGTTCCCAATCTAAATGATTTATAACGCCAAACGAATCATTCGAAAAAGCTTCTAGAGCTTAAAAAGAGAGATCTTTGTACATACGTCGGCCTAGTAACGGGGCACTGTCCGAGTAGATATCATTCAAAAAACATTGGCCGGGTTCAGGATGATATCTGTCGCTTTTGTAATATGGAGAGCGAGGCATCGGAACATCTGCTGTGCGGTTGTGGTGCATTATTTTAACGCAGATCAAGGTTTCTTGGCAGTGGCTGTTTACAGCACAGAACGGAATGTGATTTGAAAACTGCAGAGTGCTCAGTGAATTTCGCAGCGCTCCCTTGTGGTGGAAAGAACGCATTTTACACGGAAAATAAATAGAATTTATACTTCTTTTATTGACATCTGTCATACACACTGGTATAAATCTGCCAAGCGAAAACACTACAGGTGCACTCTTTTAATGCGGTTATGTGTTTATTCTAAGGTAAGGGGATGAAAGCAATATTTTAATTGCGTCCGTCACGAAAAGTGATTAGGATTCGAATGCTCATTGAATCTGCGATCTCGAACCGTCCCAGATGGTCTCGAGGTACGATGCTAGCCTACCAAGCCAATTGTCGTAGGTTCGAGTATCGGCTCAGAAGAGACTGTTAGTGTCAGACTGACACTGTCAGTAGGATCGTAGTGCTAGCCCCGTAGTGTCCTGTACACTCAAACAGTTGGATGCGAAGTCGGTGTATAACAAAATGTCGAGTTCCGATTTAGAACGTAGTAGCAAGGCGTTGCTGTGCTTTAGAATCTGCGATTTACATAGTATCGCTGCACCAGAGAGATTGCATATGCTATTCGCTAAATCCTTTGTACTACCATTGAAAAGAAGATATTGGTTACATCCACATAATGTGAAAGATTATTCTAAGACTTATTTCAATTTAATATAAAAGTGTTCTAAATTAGTTTCGCTTCGACGCATATTGATTTTGTGGAATAGAACTCTCTGTGAAGAAGACCTGCTTTTTCGTATGCATTTTTCGAAATAAGACCAGTAAATCAGGAGGTGTGAAACGACCCGGGGACAAGCTATTTCATTCGCACTCCTGCTCAACATGTCAACTGGCTTTGGTAAAATGTATGTATAACTGTGTTATTTAGGCCGAAGAGCAAGACTTCACATAGGGGTGTGCGAAACGGCTCTTTTGCAAAAGCGGCTCTGAAACGCTCACTCACCGTTCCGAACAGACTCATATGAACCGCTCATGGTTCACAATAATTCACGAGCGTTGAGAGTTCGTATTTTCTCGGTAAACGTCGGGTTCGCGCGAATCCATCAGTTCTGGTGCGCTCAAAAAACCGTGGTGGCTCTTTTTCGTGAGCCGTTCATTCTTTCGCTCTTTTCTAAGAACCGATTCATTCACACATTCAAATAAAATCATGATTTTTAAAATTATTCTATCGAATAAAATCATAATTTTTATTAATTTTCTATCGTTATCCTTCGGTTTTAAAATTCCGATTTAAAACAGTTCGAAATCGCTACAATAACAGTTCGCCCATGTACCAACTGTCATTTAAGCGGTTTTAATTCTTCATTAAAAAATTGAAGGATAATGATATAAAATCACGTTTGTTCAGAAAGTTACATTCTTTTAGCTGATATATAAACACCAGAAATCCGTGAATAGTTAATATCGAAATATTGTTCGCAAAATTAATATGCTACAACCACATTATCCGTTGCTCCAGAAGCTTATCCAAGTTTATCTAATCTCATCCTCCTTATTTTTATTCCATCGGATGCATCTAGCATCAATGAGTCCAAAACCGATATACCTTCAGAGTTTGGATCTCGGGTGATCGATAAGCATGTGATATAATGAAATAACAGGATGAAACTTGTTTAGAAATTTCATGGTCGACTAAGGTATTGATTCAATATTATATAATTTCAGCTCGTAGTCGGCAGCGAGCATAAAAAATTTGCCTTTAGCTTATAAGATATTTTAGCCCATAAGTCATTAGACTTAATTGGCTCCGTAAAACATTTATTTGTATTTTCCCGTGTCAAATAAATGTTGTGTAAACAAAAAAAAAATTTTATAAAATATCAAGATATTTGCCGAACAAAATTTATCTGTACAACATCTTCTTACAACACGAAGTAGCACTTCCTTTAAACAAAAACAGAAAAAAAAACACTTCATATTTGATTTATGACAACGATAAAGTTACAAACTAATTTTTATAAATAACTGTCGCTAACACATGATACAATCGTGAGCGGAAGACCTTCGCAATAATTGCATCATTAACAGTTTCGAACACTCGGTTTTAAATAGCATTGATTGTGGTTCGTGTTCCAAACCAACATGTACGGGACATCAGATAGCTTGTGTTGATACTTTCACTTACTTCCACTATGCCACATTATAGATTTTCGAATATAAAAAATTGTACAAATGTGAAACTTTGCAGTTTTCGCACAACGTTTTTGCCTTGCACGTAAAAGTTCGAATTAAACAGGTTAAACTGTTGAAATAACCGTCAATTCAAAATAACGAATAAATTATGCCACTTTATACCACTGTCGCAGTGGCATAAACGTACACGACAAATATAAATTGCTGAGGGCAAAGAAAATTCATTCGTGATTTTTCAGTCCTCTTTGTGTGCACTTTCTGTTTGATCATATACCTGAAGTTAACCTTCCGTTCTGTGGTTTACAGCCCAAAGAGATTTGGTCTTTGAATCCTGGGAAGGTGATTGGCTTCATAAACCATATTTCACCTGACTGGGAGCGTGTTGGTGCAGGTACCTGATCACTCAACAATAGTGGTCACTGTTTTTGCAAGGAGACACGAATAGCAAGTGACTGGGATATATTACAAAAGTTCACATCAATGGACAACGTAATTCTAATTGCCTACCAAAAAAAGTGCAATAAATATATAAAATGTTTATATCCTCTTATCAACACAAGTTATAAACTTTGTCTTATGAATAAACTGTCAATCCTAAAGAGATAATCATATTTTAATATGCGTAAAAGAAGTGCCCTTGCGGCGTAATTAGGTGTTGCGACTCAGCATCACTTGTTGGGTTGCACGTTCGGTCAATACCACTCATATTTGATTATATTTCGGATAGCTTTGTCATGACGAGCTTATGAACATAACTACAACACAAATGTAACAGCAGGTTTACAATTTTCCTACAATTATATTCACCGCGAAAGCAACAGCAATCTATTGATGTAATAAAATTTAAAATATAAGTAATAGTGTTGATATGTCACTGTTTGAATAATCAAAATAAATTCTGAATAAATATTAGTAAATAATTAATTCATCACAGAACATCCTCTCCTAATAAAAAATGCAGGCTATAAGAACGCGGTAACTCTGGGAGAGGTGAGTGTAACAAACGATGATATTTACGATAAACCAATTAGGTAGGGTAGAGCGGTGCTAGTTGGTTACGAGGTAAGTTGGTCAATGAGAATATCTTCGAATCTACGTATCAAAAAAATCGTGTAATATAGGTGATATGTAGCAGTTAACCAGAGAATTTAAATGACAAAATGAACTACAGTTTTAATTAGGACCGATAATAAATACAGGTTGGTGCCAAATTGGCCATCAATTCTACTCGGTTTTCAAGTTGAAACTTTTTGTCTAAACAAAGCTGGCCAAATTGAAATAAACCTTCTTCAATGCATGATGAAAGTACTTTTTGTAAGTTTCAAGTTGTGTAAAGCAAATTTTCGTCAAAATTTTTTTGTTCATATATTTAAAGTTATTTTCATATTGAAAACATGAGGGGCTAGTTGGTCACAAACGAGCGGGGCTGGTTGGTCCTATGCACATCATCAATGAATTCAAGTAACCAAGTATATGCAATTCCAGGAACGGCGCATTTCGTGATGCAAACTAAAACCAAGCACAAACAGCATATGCTCTGCTTAGCAAAACCATTTATACAGAAGTCGCTCTTTACGCGAAGGATACGTGCCGCGTACTTTTCTCATGGTTTGGGATTTCGTAAAGCAAACATATAAACAAAAAACCGGAAGAGGTTTGACTTCCGCCGAGACGCTACAGGTTGCCGCAAATGCAGTGAGGAAGGATCACTGAATTGTCCTTCCGAAATAAAAATGGTCAATTTACCCCACATCCTGACCAACTTACCCCAACTTGGGGGCTAGTTGGTCAATTTGACACCCACTCAAAGAACATGAAATATTCGCTAAAACGTAGACTATTTCGAGTCGTTCATATTTTTTCTAGAAACTACAGACTTAACGCAACATTTTCATGTAATGAGTTTTTGTCAAAACATTCCCTACAAAAAGTTACAGAACATTTTAACCAAAAATGACCAACTAGCCCCGCTCTACCCTACTAACAATAAATTTTTAATTTTTTTACGTTTACGATTTTCGTCTGGCAGGCCTCGCAATATAGACCATCGCATGGTGACGTCACGCGTCTAAATTTAACAGCTGCTGGTAACTTTGTTTATTTTCGGGCGATGCAGTTTTGCTCTGAATTATAGAAAATCATTTCAATTGTTACGAAAATTCCCTTCAAATATTGTGCGTGAGGTACCAGTACATTAAAAACAATTACAAATTGAGCAGCACTTTCACTACGCACGATTGCTTTACCAGAAAAAAAAGCAGGAAGTCCTAAATGTAAACAAAGTTACCACTATCTGTCAAGCTCCACACTACGTAAGAAGTTGATGAGTTTTACCAATTTGAATTTGTACACGCAAATGACTTTGGATTATCGAGCCCTAGCACTTTATAATGTACATGAGAGAAATAATGTAGCTGAATAAAATACCTCTGGTTCACCGGTCAACTGATTCGTTTGTATAAGAATTTTCCCAATTCTTATATGCTTGCAAACATCGCTGACAGCCTGCTCCATTGTTTCACCAGCACGTAGAATAGAAACACCGCAAATCTTTTGACATGCCATTCGTTTACCATGATACATCACACTTTGTGGTGTATCTACTTCAACATCCTTAAATGGTAGCAAACTAAGTGCATATTCAAGTACCAATCGTATTAACCGCTTCGAATAAAATATAAACTCGTCTCTTGGGGTGCTCGCATTCCTAATGAAGGTGTGTAAGCCTTTGATCTGCAAAGATAAAAAACAGTGTTACGGAGAATTGCAAAATTCAAATACTACAAGGGGTATAGTCTGAAGGATGTATGAAGTGGTGACGTGGGACTACACCTAAGGGGAGACGACAGGGTATAGATTTGCATCCATTTTGGGAACCACTCGCTGATTGGTTGAAATTGAAAAACCTCAAGTGCGTTAAAATTTATCAAGGCTAACTGGCAGTGTTGCTGAACAACGTGTTTTGTTGTTTTGATCGTTTTGATATAGGCTTTTTTTCTTCATGATTTCACCTGTTCTAGCGAAAATAAAAAATCTAGCGAAAATAAAAAATAAAAATAAAGCGTACATATATGTCAGTGTATTAAGAGTGTATTAAAAGATCCGACTTGAGTCATCACTAGGGACAGTGGTAAATCGCGATTTCGCGGAAGCCGCGAATTCCGCGAAATCCAGCATCGGCCGCGAAATTATCAAAAACCCGCGAAACGCCGCGAAAACCAACAACACGAAGAAATCTAAAGATCAATAGGCACCTCAGTGGCAACGGGAGGCCTTTTCATACGCAAACAATAAGATGGAATAGTACTACTGCTCTCTTACAACGAGATTTTGTCAGTCTGAGTTGAATTGTTTACGGACGGTTCAGTTACTAGATCCTCTTTGTGCAAAGATTTTGGCGATTGGGGACCTGCTTGATAGAATTTTCGAGTGCGCAAAATCGACGTTGCAAGATATACCTACTTAGTTCAAGTAGCAAGCGTTTTTGCATTTTGATAATTTTGGTAAGTTTTCGAAACGAGGACGATTTTTTTTAACTTTTCCGGCTGGCAAATAAATATTTATCGATTCCTGGAAACTCAGTAGATGCGGAATGCAGCGTGAGTCAAAATAACTGGAATGATACGTGCCTGCCGACACCCAATTATGATTGAAGACAATTTGACACAGTAGTCCGTACTGCAAAATATTTTTAGTTCAAATAGTAGGAGGGTGGTATTCAAGACACGACCGCATGACGTTGACTACCGTATTCTTATATTCCATTGAAGCAAATAGTAGAGGGAATTGCAACGCTTCTTTTACAAAACTTCTGTAACAAAATTTCGAGGCACCAAAAGATACCAGTTGCCGATAATTCTCGTTTACTGGTTAGTCCGTCCAGAATTCCAGCCATTTTAGTATTTTGCAGTAGCCATTTATTACTAACAGCCACCAGCATAACAGGTGAAACCGGCAAGAGATGACCGGTACTATTTTGTCTTTCCTCCTTTCAGCTGCTAACACCTAGCGCTGTCGTGAAATTAACATCAACACAAACATGCATTTTTGCAAGGTTTTTTTTCCGCTAGCAGCAGCAATTGTAAAACATAAAATTCAACTAACCGCTTCTATTATAAAACTGCGAGGCACCAAAAGGTGCTAGTTGCCGATTTCTTGTTTACTGGTTTCCGTCCAGAATTCCAGCCATTTTAGTATTTTGCAGTAGCCACCAGCATTACGGGTGAAACCGGCACGAGATGACCGGTACTATTTTGTTTTTCCTCCTTTTAGCTGCTAACACCGAGCGTCCGTACGCATCCGGTACGGTTTAATAATGAAACTGATGGGGTGAAATGTTCGAATGATACGTTTTATACCAAGGCTTCGTCAGATAATTAGAAAGAAGGAGGGGCTACATAGATGATGGAATGGTAGAGACAAATGTTTCTTGTAGCATTGGGCGATACGACGGAGAGTATCGATTCTTCAGTATCGATACCCGAAAAATCAAAAATATCGAGATACCCAAAATATCGGTCATTCGTTGTTTTGCTCTCGTCTCGATTAGACGCAAATTGTTTATCTCCGTTTGAGTTCGCAAAATAACAATACACGAATTATCGTACGGGTGTTTTTTTTTTGTCGATTAGTTCTTGTGCTGCGCGATAACAATAGCCTGTTATATATCGGCAGAAACATCTGCACACTGGTAGGGGCAGGCTACCCCGCCAGTGATTCGATACGCAGCTGATATATCAGCAAGAATAATTCTCCCGCACCGCTGTTACCCCGCTAGCAGCACGGACCATCATACGATCGAGCGAGTGGAAGTCAACTACAAGTGGCATCTACAAGGTCGCGTGTAGGACACGGCCACTGTGTCACAACACGAAGCTGGATCGTCATTGTTTGTTCTGCGGAGACGCTCGATTAATCCTACTATCAGCCGTGAGGTCGTGACTTAGACGTTCGGTGAAGTATTACCTTTAGAATTTTTACTATTATCATCAATATTATTACTATGTTATAATATTATTATTAATATTATTATTGATATTATTATTGTTATTATTATTATTATTACTATAATTATTATTATTATTATTATTACTATTGTTATTAGTATTAGTATTACTGTCTTTTTTTTATTTGATCCATTGTAGATTGAAAAATTGTTTTTAAAATTTAATATCAACTACTTGAACCCCCCCCCCCCCATATTCGAATATTTATCGTTTGTGTGCGGTAGAGCGTAACGCTCCCGCAAAATGGACGACATGCAGGTGCAACTTTTCCTGGAAGTGGAAACAAACGGGGAAGAAATTGAAATTTCTCCCATCAGCTCACCCCTACCTTCCCCTGTGCCCTCCCCTTTGCCAAGTCCTGTACCAAGAGTACCGGAAGTACGGGTAAAAGCTTACCCAGATGCCGCTGGCGGTCCCTACGTTGTTTATTTCCGGCCCATAAAGAAGCCATTGAATATTATTCAAATTGGCAAGGACCTGGCAAAACATTTTTCAGCCGTAACCGAGATTACGAAGGTGAGGCCGAACAAACTGCGAGTTGTCGTGAGTAGCTTGAAGCAAGCAAACGAAATTGCTGGCTACGAGCTCTTCACGAGAGAGTATCGCGTGTACATCCCTGCCAAGGATGTAGAAATCGACGGTGTGGTTACCGAGGGGAATCTCACTGTCGATGACATTTCGCGTCATGGAGTTGGCTGTTTTGAAAACCCCTTGATGCAAAGTGTAAAGATACTGGATTGCAAGCAATTGCATTCAGTATCCATTGAAGAAGGGAAGAAGAAATTCCTCCCTTCGGATTCCTTCCGAGTAACATTCGCCGGATCCGCGCTGCCGAACTACGTCCGCTTGGACAGGGTTCGTCTACCTGTACGCCTGTTCGTACCGCGGGTCATGCATTGCCAAAACTGTAAGCAGTTAGGTCACACAGCCACCTACTGCTGCAACAAGGCACGCTGTAGCAAGTGCGGAGGCAATCATGCTGAGAACGCTTGCAGTGGGGATACTGAAAAGTGTCTTTATTGCGAGGGAACTCGGCATGACCTTCCGGCATGTCCCGCGTACAAACAGCGCGAGGAAAAAATTAAGCGTTCCCTTAAGGAACGATCAAAGCGCTCTTTTGCAGAAATGCTTAAGAGGGCTGAGCCACCCTCGACAGGAAACATCTTTTCCTTTTTGCCAACCGATGAGGGTACATCTGACGATCCCGTCGAAGGGTGTTCTTATGCCTTGCCAGAGGGATCTAGGAAGAGGAGAATGCTCAACTCTCCTAAACTTTCTCGTAAAGGGCGTAAGATAACCCCTAGCGGAATGACCAATAAGACAACACAAAAAGGAAGCGGTGAAAAAAAAACCGAAGCAAGTACCCCCCGGTTTTAATTTCAAATCAAACCAGGAGTACCCACCGCTTCCTGGGGCACCAAAAACCTTTCGGGGCACCAATACTGGGGAAGCGACACGTGTACCTAATCCTCCAGCACGTGAAAGCGTGCTTGACCTATCCCTCTGCTCGACATCACTAGCGTTAGATTGCCAGTGGAAAGTAATCAACGACCCCCACGGTAGTGATCATCTTCCAATCGTTATATCAATTGCTAATGGTTCAACTCCCCCGAACCCAATCAATATTTCCTACGACCTTACACGTAATATTGATTGGAAGCGTTATGAGTCTATTATAGCGGAATCTATCGAGACTTACGAGGAACTTCCTCCGGAGGAAGAATACACGTTCTTAGCTGGCTTGATAATCGACGCCGCGACGCAAGCTCAGACGAAACCGATACCCGGGGTAACGATTAGACAACGCCCTCCCAACAAATGGTGGGACAAAGAGTGCTCTGAGCTGTACGCGCGAAGGTCTGCGGCGTATAAGGACTACCGGGAGTACGGCACTGTCAACCTACTACGAAAGTACGAGGCACTGGGCAGGCAGATGAAGAGCTTAGTAAAGGCGAAAAAACGCGGGTACTGGCGGCGGTTCGTAAACGCGTTGTCGAGGGAAACAGCGATGAGCACTCTTTGGGATACCGCCAGGCGCATGCGGAACCGTGACGTTTCGAATGAGAGTGAGGAGTATTCAGATCGCTGGATACTTGATTTTGCCAAAAAGGTCTGTCCGGACTCTGTACCGGAACAGAAAACCTTTCGCGACGCGTTTATAGTAACTACGGAAGAGCCTCCATTTTCGATGTTGGAATTTTCAATGGCTCTCCTGTCGTGCAACAATAAAATATTGTTCCGCACGACTGGAGGGAGGTAAAAGTCATTGCTATTCGGAAACCCGGGAAACCTGCCTCTGATCACAATTCATATAGGCCGATTGCGATGCTCTCTTGCCTCCGGAAATTAATGGAGATAATGATCCTCTTACGGTTAGACAAATGGGTCGAAACAAACGGTTTACTTTCAGATACTCAATTTGGCTTTCGCCGGGGCAAAGGGACGAACGATTGCCTAGCGTTGCTTTCTACTGAAATTCAACTCGCATTTGCTCGAAAAGAGCAAATGGCTTCTGCGTTCTTGGACATTAAGGGGGCTTTTGACTCTGTTTCTGTAGAAGTTTTAAGCGCGAAACTTCATTCGCAGGGACTTTCACCAAATTTGAATAACGTTTTGCTCAATTTGTTGTCAGAAAAGTATATGTATTTCTCACATGGCGATTCGACAACTTCCCGAATTAGTTACATGGGCCTTTCCCAGGGCTCATGTTTAAGTCCTCTCTTATATAATTTTTACGTCAATGACATCGATGAATGTCTTGCAAATTCATGCACGCTAAGGCAACTTGCAGACGATAGCGTTGTATCCATTACTGGTAGCGAGGCTAGCGATCTGCAAGGACCATTGCAAGATACCTTAGACAATTTGTCTGATTGGGCTCTCAAGCTGGGTATCGAATTCTCTCCGGAGAAAACCGAGTTGGTCGTTTTTTCTAGGAAGCATAACCCAGCTCAGCTGCAGCTCCTACTAACGGGTAAAACAATCACTCAGGTTTTAGTCGCTAAATATCTCGGGGTCTGGTTCGACTCTAAATGCACCTGGGCTTGTCATATTAGGTATCTGACACGAAAATGCCAACAGAGGATTAATTTTCTTCGTACGATTACCGGAACCTGGTGGGGAGCCCACCCAGGAGACCTTCTAAGGCTTTACCAAACAACGATATTGTCAGTTCTTGAGTACGGCTGTTTCTGCTTTCGCTCCGCCGCGAACACGCACATTATAAAATTAGAGAGAATACAATATCGTTGTTTGCGTATTGCCTTGGGTTGCATGCAGTCGACCCATACGATGAGTCTTGAAGTGTTAGCGGGTATTTTTCCGTTGAAACATCGTTTTTGGAATCTCTCTTACCGGTTGCTAATTCGATGCACAGTTACGAACCCATTAGTAATTCAAAATTTCGAGAGGTTGGTCGACCTTCAATCTCAATCCAGATTTATGACTTTATATTTTGACTATATGGCTCAAGATATTAATCCTTCTTCATACGATTCCTCCAATGTCGCACTTTTAGATACTTCTAATAATGCTATATTCTTCGACACCACCATGAAACAAGACATTTCTGGTATCCCGGATCAATTGCGACCCCAAGAGATCCCTAAGATTTTTTCCAATAAGTTTAAACATGTTAGTTATGATAAAAGGTTTTACACTGACGGATCTAATCTAGATGAGTCCACTGGCTTCGGTGTTTTCCACGAAAATTTTACCACCTCCTACAAACTCGATGCTCCTGCTTCCGTGTATGTCGCAGAACTTGCTGCTATTCAGTACTCTCTTGGAATCATCGAAACCCTACCCACAGACCACTACTTCATCTTCACAGATAGTCTCAGTGCCATTCAGGCTCTGCGATCGATGAAGCCTGTGAAGCACACCCCGTATTTCCTGGGGAAAATACGGCAGTTTTTAAGTGCTTTAACAGATAAAAATTACCGGGTTACCTTAGCGTGGGTCCCTTCTCATTGCTCGATTCCGGGTAATGAAAAGGCTGACTCTTTAGCTAAGGTGGGTGCTATTGATGGCGATATTTATGAAAGACCAATTGCTTATGATGAATTTTATAGCATTTTGCGTCAGAGAACACTCAACAGTTGGCAATCATCATGGAACTCAGATGAACTGGGACGGTGGCTACATTCCATTTTTCCTAAGGTATCGACGAAAGCATGGTTCAAGGGGTTGGATGTCGGTCGGGACGTCATTCGCGTGATGTCCAGACTTATGTCCAATCACTACACGTTTAACACGCATCTCTTTCGTATAGGGCTTGTGGACAGTAATCACTGCGTTTGTGGCGATGGCTACCATGACATCGAGCATGTTGTTTGGTCGTGTACCGAATACTGTGGTGTTAGGTCCGAGCTTATAGATTCCCTTCGGGCCCGAGGAAAACAACCGAACGTACCCGTTAGAGACATTCTGGGAAGCGGTGATCTCCAGTACATGACACAGCTATACTGCTTTCTGAAAAACGCTGACATTAAAATTTAAAATTTTCTTTGTCTATTTGTCAGATTAAGGATACAAATATGCTATGCTGATGACACGGAAACGAAGAGCCCGCATCTATGCTTACACAAATATTTTGAACCCACAACAAACAAGAATACAATTGCTCTACCAGTTGAAAAACAAAGTTCCAAAATAGTTTTAAGTCAAAATTGTATCTCCCCTCCTCTCACCTTAAATTCCCACTAGCTCGTAGTCGGCCGCGAGAATAAAAAAAAGGCCTCCCTCTTTTCCCTGCTAACGTAGAATTAATACGAATTGTACTTGGCTCAGTAAAACAGAAAATGTATCGTACCGTGTCAAATAAACTAATTTAAACCAAAATATCGGTCAAAAAATATCGATACCAGAAGTATCGATACAATAGCTGAGATCATTTTTTGAATTTTTGATATTTACATTTACTGAAAACCAGTAATCGATTCAGTGATTCGCGAAAATACAGCAAAACTATTTGCTGAACAGAAAACAGTAAAGGAATGTTTGCTAGAATCCAGCAAAAGAATTGATATGGCAAAAAATTTACGTCAAGCTGTCATTAGTAAAACGCGCCAAATCGCTGTGCAGCTGGTACAGGATCATCGCTAAGCCCCTGATAGCGAATATGGGACCATAGCTAAGTCCTTGTTGGGCCAGATGAACTTAAAAGTTGAAATGATAATCATACATCTCTAGTTCAACAGTAATTTGCCTATGATCCGATGGGCGGATGGAATCTGGTGCCTGACGGAAACATGGTTCCCTTGAACTAACTGGTTAACCAGCAAATTGATTCATGCTTTGCTGAATGAACAGCAAATTGTCATAGCTGACAACCAGCAAGTTGTATTTTGTTTTACTGAACATGCAGCAAACGACCTGTCACTTTTATGCAATTGAGCATTACTGAATAATTAGCAAATTTCATTTTGCTGAACAAATTTCTGGAGGCACAGCACACCAAAAATCAGCAAAATTTTGGTGGTTTCCAACAATAAAAATTTTATGTGCCGACTTTTTGTTGTTTTTCTGGTATGTATCCGCATTCTCTAGAGCAGCATGAATGACCTCATAAACAAATACATACAGGTAATGCAGAAATTCTGAGCTTTGGCAAACAAATGAATTAAACAACTTATATCTTCAAGATTTGTATTCACTGGTCCAATGGGCTGTGAAGCTCCCGTCTTATTTGTATAAATTATTGACACACTTCCATATTAATTGATGAGGAAGTTGATGACATAAAAAAGTTAGATATGTTAGCGAAAATAAGATAGTGAAGTCTATCGCTGAATTTTTCTTACTAATTAATATTGCAATTTTATTTTTCACTTGTACTCTAACTTGTAACGACGGAAAGCATGAGTTAAGCCTGTAGTACACTCTTTGACCGAGCGTCAAGTATTTGTCTCTTTTTGACAGATAAAAATTTGGTCAAAGTAATTATTTGTCACTCTCCGATTTTAACATGGGGCAAACACGGGCAAACAACAACCATGATGTCAAATAAATTTGACCATTATATCAGAAGGTCAAATATTTGACCATTAGACAAAGAGTGTACTACAGGCTTTGGTTTCCGCTTGCCAATATTCGATCTGAACAGTATGACCAGAAAACTTATATTTGTTTTTGAAATACAGTCAAATTTCGCTCGTTGGGCTATGTTTAGTTGGGCTACGTTTAAGTTGGGCTCCCGCTCGTTGGGTTATAGCCCAACTAAATCGAAGCCAAACATCATTTCTGATAACGTTGAATTTCGTTTGAGGGGTTTGTGGATGCATTTTAACGCAGAAAGTAGAATTAATTCAAATAAAAACTAATGAAGCTGAGTATAAATGTAAACAAACAATATTTTAATCAATTGTTAGAGAAACAATATAAGTTTTGTGGCTTAATAATGCAACGTAGAGCTATGCCTATTTTTGAAAGTATTTGAGAACACGTTATTATTGAGCACTCCTTTTTGGCTTTAAATTTGTGGTTTAAGTAAAACAAATTTTGAATTTGCCCCTATGCTGCGCTTGGCTCAGATTTTGACAGTTCGTTTGGCTCACAACATTCTCTCTATCTATTTCTCCATCTAAGTTTTGCTAGTGCAAATAGACTTGTGCGATATTAATTCTGACAGTGGCAGCTTTTCAGAGGTTCCAGCTCGTATCAACTAGCTGGCATCTCTATCCGATTTGCTTTGCTTTATCGCAGCAAACATCGCAGCGGTTCTACGATGTGTGGGCTCCACTGACACTGACAGACAGCATAACATAGCGTATGAAAAGTGGCGGTGATCTCGTGTACACATTGAGATGTTAGCCCTTGTAACATGGCGCGATGTCAGCTAGCTGGTCCGTATGCATAAAAGAATATCGATACAAATATCGCGGTTTTCAGTATCGATACGGTCAAATATCGGACGCTTGTGTATCGATTCAAAAAATCGAAGTATCGCTTCAAAAGTATCGATATTTCCGATACCGATACAATATCGCCCATTGCTAGTTTCTTGAAAGCTGCGCCGGCCGCTGTCGTAATATTAACACCAACACAAACATGCATTTTTGCAAGGTTTTTTCCGCTAGCAGCAGCATTTGGTAAAACAGAAAATTCAATTAGCCGCTTCTGTAACAAAATTTCGAGGCACCAAAAGGTGCCAGTTGCCGATTATATTGTTGTTTTTTGGTTAGTCCTTCCAGAAATCCAGCCATTTAAGTGTTTTGCAGTAGCCATTTACTACTTAAAGCCACCAGCATAACGGGTGAAACCGGCACGAGATGAGTGGTACTCTTTCGTATTTCCTCCTTTCAGCTGCTATCACCTAGCGTCCGCATGTCACTGGTGCGGTTTTGGAATCAGAATGATGGGGCGCCGGCCGCTGTCGTAAAATTAACACCAACGAAAATATGCATATTTGCAAGGTTTTTTCCGCTAGCAGCAGCATAAACATCGGAAACAGAAAGTGACAACAACAAAGTCAGATCGATTGTATCCGTTAGTGTCGACTGTGCTTGGGAAGAGAGGTAGTGATTGGCTGCGCGGTATGATTTAGCCAATCGATATTAATTACCAATTTTTCAATAGTGTATCTCAAACAATAGTTTGTTTTTGTTACATAAATTTAACCGTAAAAGAATTTCTGATCGATTGATGCCAAAACCTCGAAAACCTGATTATAGATGACTGCAAAATAAGCGCTCAAAACCTGACCACTTTTCTCTGGTTTTCCCTGATTGAATTACTAGATTTTCAAATTCAGGGGCCTAACTTCGATATAGACGTTAGTCAACGTCAAAAATCATGAATCGTACTGTTAAATTACAGTATATTAAATTTAATAAAACAGTTTTTTTCATTGTTTTTACCAAAAAACTTTATTTGGCGTTTTCTAAAGAACGGGTTGCCGCGAAATTACCGCGAATTTTGAATATTTTCTATTTTGCCACCCGCGAATTTTCAATTTTTTTGCCGCGAATGGTAATTCTCAAACTGTCTGCGAACTGTCTCAAGTCATCACTTATATCAATTACTAAAAGATCTAAAAGTCAATACGGTTTGCGTGAAGCATAAGAACAACATACCGCTGCTCAATGTCGGAAGTAAATATTGTAGTGTGAGCTTATTTACGTTTTGAATCCGTTCTTGATTAAGTTTGGAACATACCTGTTGAGGCACATTACTTGTGTGCAGGGCGGATTAACGCGAAGGCGAAGCAGGTGGTTGCCTGCTTGTCAAACATCGAAGCGCGCCAATGAGTGGGCGGAAAATTCAAAAAAATAAAACTCGAATCATAATAATAATTTCAATGTTCAGCAGTATTTTTTTGAGTCTTTTTTTAGATTGCTATTTCTCAAAATTATCGAGTAAATAAAAAATTGTACGATAATATCGGACTTGGACTTGCACGGACAAATACTCGAGGAAATGTTAACGAATGAAAAACAGTTTATTGAAAAACGATCCTAACGATTGCACATCTTGATTGGGAATAACTGAAATTCTTCTTCATGAGCGCTTGTCAACTTCTCAAGACCTGCTTGGCAGTGCATACGTCGCCACCTCTTTTTGATTATGAAGCCCACAACAGATTGTCGGTCGAAATAGGTTCCACTTGTATTTGGTCGGGTATGAAAAGGTGTTTGATGTTGGGTTTATGTCAGACATATGCAATTACTGTTGTCCTTATGGATCGTCACTGGTTGCATGATCTTAACACCAACGTCATGCAGAAAACCGGCAAGCCGAATAACTCCAGCCACATAAGCGCTCAATGCCACATGTTTCTTGCTTAACCCTTTAACGGGCCGAGGCTAATAAAATGTCATTCATTTTTGCCTTTCAAAAATCATGAATCGTACTGTTAAATTACAGTATATTAAATTTAATAAAACAGTTTTTTTCATTGTTTTTACCAAAAAACTTTATTTGGCGTTTTCTAAAGAACGGGTTGCCGCGAAATTACCGCGAATTTTGAATATTTTCTATTTTGCCACCCGCGAATTTTCAATTTTTTTGCCGCGAATGGTAATTCTCAAACTGTCTGCGAACTGTCTCAAGTCATCACTTATATCAATTACTAAAAGATCTAAAAGTCAATACACGTGGTTGGCTGCCCTATACGTTCCCATTTCATTTGATTATAATCGAACTTAAGCAACCGCTATGTATTAAATTGTTAATAGAACAACGAAAGTTTATTATCTCAAATATTACATGACTTATTTGAACATAACTAGAGTCATATGAACGAGTCATCTCTCGAACTTACAAATAACAAACTTCATAACAATTTGATATGTGGCTTAAAAGTTATGAAAATTCATTGATTCTTTGCGATTCCTTGCGAATCGGCCATAGGATATGATCAGAGTCAAAAATCGTTTGAAATGATTGGTTTTATCGAAATGACAACATCTTAGACTTTTGGCTTCTGTACATTGCATTAATTCTGAATACATCCATATTGGGTGGTATTCGCTCATTTCCAGCAGATTTTCTGATTTCAGTCTGACACCGGAAATACCCATATTGGGAGGTATTTAGTTATTTTGGTTGTTTTCCAGAAACTAAAAGTGGTCGTCTTTAAATTCAAAATGGTCCAGGGTCAATGTTTGGTTTCTATGCATCATCTTGACTACGGAAATATCCATATGGAGTATTATTCGGTCATTTTCGACTGTTTCCTATAAGTTGCCATTTAGCAATTCAAAACGGTGCCTGAGGTCAATTGTTTGTTCATTGCATCATTCTGGTTCCAGAGATACTCATAGTGGATGGTATTTGGTTATTTTAGACTGTTTTTCACAAACCGAAAGTCGCTATCTTGAATTTCAAAATGGTATTTAAGATAATTTCTGGCCTCTGAGCATCATTCTGATTGAATAATTTTAGAGGGAACAAATATGTCTTTAATGGTTCGACGCCCCTCCCTCTTCTGGAAGCATATGTTCCCTGAGGTCGATTATGGAACATATTTGTTAACTCTAAAAACATTCACCTGCCAAATTTGGTACATTTAGTTGTTTAGCTCTCGAGATGTGCAGAAATTTCTGTTTCATTTGTATGGAACCCCTCCCTTCCAGAAAAGGGAGGGGTGTCGAACCATTATGGACATATTTGTTACCCCTCAAAACATTCACATGCTCAATTTGGTTCCATTTACTCGGTTAGTTCTCGAGACGTGCAGAAATTTGTGTTTCATTTGTATGGCACGCCTCCCTTTCAAAAGAAGGAGGGGTATCAAAACATTATGGACATATTTTTTACCACTAAAAACATTCGCCTGCCAAATTTGGTTCCATTTAATTGATCAGTTCTCGAGATGTGCAGAAATTTGTGTTTCATTTGTGTGGAACCCTTACCTTCCAGAGAAGGGAGGGGCGTCCAACTATTATGGACATATTTGTTACCTCTTGTAACATCCACATGCCAAATTCGGTTTAATTTACTTGGTTTGTTCTTGAGTTGTGCAGAAATTTATGTTTCATTTGTATGAGACCCCTCCCTTCCAGAAAAGAGAGGAACCTTTATCGGCACCAAAAACCCCTATCATAGGAACCTTTATCGGCACCAAAAACCCCTACATATAAATTTTCACGTCGATCGGTTCGGTAGTTTTCGGGCCTATATGGATCAGACAGACAGATAGACTGACAGACAGACTGACAGACAGACCGGACTCAAATTTTTTATGTATAGATTACAACATCAATATTTTAAAACCTAAAGAGTGAATATACATTTATTGGATTGAAGCGTTCATGTAAATCTATTTTTACAAATAAAATTTTGAATGAGAAAGGCTGGGTCTGACCGCTAGGTGGATTAATTTAGGTTTTATTGTTTATTTCTGATCACTGATCATAGCTCGTAATTATCAAGCAAAAAAAAAACGAAAGTTGTTGGTGGCAATATAGTTGCCACTGCCTTATAAAGGGTTAACCACGAAACCGTGGCCGTAAACTTCGAACAAGAAGCCACTTACTGGTTTGCGAAACACTGTGTCCGCCTCAGTGCAAGGGGAACGTTTCTTGAAATAATAATGTCCCAAAGGTGGTATCCATTCGGAGCGTAGCCAATCGATACCATTTCTCGGCTCTTGAGGTCTAATTTCGTGTCTTTGCTTGTCCGGGATACATGTCATAGCTATGCATCCGAAAACCCGTCAGTCTGTCAAAGTCTGGTTACGCGTTCATCCGCTTCTCTGCAGGGGTTACATTTCCAGCTAATGCCACCGTAGAGCAACCGTTCGCTTCCGGCACTGCTTTGTGATAGTATAGTACGATGATATTAGCTTGCCCAACAGAAACGACATCCGAAGTCAGCACCTGCATATTGCTTCGTAGGTACACCACACTGCACAATGGTCCAGAAACCAAATTTAGGAGGAAATTTGGGTCTAGAGCTCTATAGCAACATTTTAGCGAAAAACTTTCTTCTACAAAGTTGTTACATATGATAAAGCGCTTATTGAAAAACTATCAAAAATTAGGGTGACCAACATTTTCGATGCAATCAAGTATCTAACTTTTTTATCTTTGTAGATAGAAGAAAAATTTGTTCTACAATGTTATAGCTCCATTAATTTTAAGTAACTTTGTAAAAAAAGTATTTCTCTATCTTTGAAAACAACCGATTTTTATTGAAAAAACACATTTTACCCTCTAACTTTTTTATTCCAAGTTTCATCTCAAAACTGTCTTTGAACGACTGTTTGAGCTTTTTAAGGGAAACAACTTGCAATGCTGACATCGTAAATATCTCAATTTTACTCAAAGTTATCAATATTTTTCATCAAAAAATATGCGTTTTTTCATTTGTATGTCATTCTTTTTGGGGCAAACATAAAAAATATCTCTTGGTCTCATTTTGAAGGGCATACTTGACTCTATAAATTGAGGAATTTTTAAAAATATTTTATTTTTTAAATTTGAGTACATTCAATTTAAAAACAAGACAAAAATTTCAATAATTTTATACATTATGCATATAAAAACACCCAGATTTATTTTTTGGTATTTTTTTTTTTCATAACTGGGAATAATCACCTTTAAATTGATCCAAAAAGATTGAAAATCGATCAACTGGTTCAAAAGTTATAATTATTTTTAAAATTAAATACATTGAACACAGTCGTTTTTTATAGTCACCCTTTTTCGAAGTTGGTCACGCAAAGTGCTTCAATTGTGCTCAAAATCGCAGGGATGTATCTATGTTGAAAATAATTAAACCCGTATTGTTTCGTTGGGTTGTTAATGGAACTAGCTCCGAAATAGGGTGACCGTAAAAGACGGCTATATTCGATGTATTTTATTTAAAAAAATTCATAACTTTTGAACCAGTTGATCGATTTTCGATCTTTCTGGGTCAAATTAAAGGTAATTACGTCTAGTTATAAGAGAAAATACTAGAAAATAAATTTGGGTGCATTAATATGCATAATGTATAAAATTATTGTAATTTTCTTGTTTTTAAATTGAATTTACTCAAATTTTGAAAATAACATATTTTTAAAAATTCCTCCATTTATAGAGTCAAGTATGCCCTTCAAAATGAGACCAAGAGATACTTTGACGTAGAATGACGTCTTACGGCAACATATACAGGGGACCAATTTCATTACAGGGTTCCAATTTCAAAAATCAAAAATATCGAGAGCGTCATAAAAATTGTCCATTTTCAACCGTTTTAAGCTCAGTCAGTTTCCAACCGATTTTCGTTATTTTTGCAGTAATCGATTGAAAAATCAACCAAGCACCCGTCCAAATGCAGAAAGTTGTAATCTGATTGTTCGAACGATTGTATTATTGAAAATTGTCAAGCCTTGTCGAAACGCAAATGCTTTTTTCCCTAACAAGGTCGACAGAATATACCTAGTTGACTAAGAATGCGCGCTTTGTGTTTTATGTATGATTCATTCCATGATTGTGATCGTTCTGGGCGCGTTGATACTTAAGCACCTGTCTATCTGGCGGCTGTTATGGAGTTTTCGGTAGCTACAGAATTATTGGAAATGGCAGGCAATTCTACTAGAGAAACCGGGAGATCTAGAATCATCGGCGAATGGTTATCCAGAATGATGATAATTGAACAAACTTGCCAGTGTTGTTACTGTTGTGAAATATAATAAGGACCGGTTATAATTTATACTTGTTCTCGTGCTGGATGGCAGCAGATATAAGAAATACAAGCTTACGCTCTTGCGTCTTAAATTGAAACGGTTATATTTTGATACCTCAGTAGAATATTGACCTTCATACTCATGTCTACCATCGGCAATGTCAAACACGCAATAATCTGCTTTCATACGACACGGGGACGAGAACATTTTCTTCAACCAAGCTGCGCAACACGACACAAAACATGTTATTTTGTTGCTTCAATGAGAGTGCTATCGGTCCGGCTCGACAGAATGTCCACAAGAAATCATTTTTGTACAAACGTGCTACGAAACTGAGGAAAAACTTTAGAAACTGAAAAAAGAGGTGGAGCTTATCAAATGATCGCTCTGAGCCAGAATGAAGAGATGTATTTTTCTTTCGAACGTTGTAGTATGGTATAACTGGAAATGATTAAGTCACACATATTATTCAAGTTATTTCATTCCACAACATTCGAAACAATTATTATGTCAGAGCGGATATTGCACGCTGTTTGACTATGAAGCATTCATGCAATAATTGAGTGAAAATTGCAATTGCAGCAATCGGCCTTTTTCAAAGCTACTAAATGTATCGAAGAGCATATTGAATGGTTATCAATAAACTGCAACTGAGGTTTAATGCTGCTGCAAATGTACAGCAGTCAGCACGTTCTGCTTACGATGCTGAGTCTATTTTAGAAAATTCACAACTCTTCATTAACAAGGGTGTAACGTCTTGTAGAAGACGGTTGAAGTTTAACATCACAGCAGCTCATGTCTACCATCGGCAATATCAAACACGCAATAATCTGCTTCCATGCGACACGGAAACGGGAACATTTTTTTCAATCAAGCTGCGCAACACGACACAAAACATGTTATTTTGTTGCTTCAATGAGAGTGCTATCGGTCCGGCTCGACAGAATGTCCATAAAAAATCATTTTTGTACATCCGTGCTACGAAACTGAGGAAAAACTTTAGAAACTGAAAAAAGAGGTGGAGCTTATCAAATGATCGCTCCGAGCCAGAATGAAGTCACACATATTTTTCAAGTTATATCATTCCACCACGTACGAAAAATAATTCATTCCTATTTTCATCCCTATATAAGAGCCTGTTTTAGTCGAAGCCGCTCATAATAGTTCTGAACAGCGACAACAGCAGTCCTCCCTTAGCAGCAGTGGGAGCAGTGCAGTTGGTACCATCGATAGCGGATAGCGGCCACAACTGTGGCATGGCTGCGGATAAGCGTAGCAGTTTCAGCGGATCTCAGCATCGATTGCAGCTGGGCCAGCAGATGCAGGTACAGCGGATACCAATGACAGCGTATAGCGGCCACAACTGTGGCATGGCTATGGATAGCGGCCACAACTGTGGCATGGCTATGCATAGCGTAGCTGTTGCAGCGGGTATATCAGCATCGATAGTAGCAGGGTCAGCTGATGCAACGACACTCCCTTCATAAAATGCTGTTTCAGTGTGGTAGCGGGAAGCATCAGCAGCAGGCTTGCATGAAATGAATACAACAGCCAGCAATTTTCTCTAAGGCCTTTGCCATAGTAGACGCGAAAAGCGGCGCGAAACGATTCGCTCGGCCGTAGGTTAATGTACAGCTCTACTGATGGCTGTACATTAACCTACAGCCGAGCGAATCGGTTCGCGTCGCTTTTCGCGTCTATTATGGCAGAGGCCTAATGGGAAAGTTGTATCATTTTGTTCAGAAGAATATTTTTGTCGGTAATATTACAGCGATGCGATTGCGTAAATCCGATTTTGAATTGAACAATTGTTCTTTTGAGAACAAATAAAACACTTATTTGAAGAGTTAATAGCTTTTGGTACCAATAGCAGTATAGTGACAGCCTCAGCGGTAGATGCAGATGCAGCCGGTACTTCCCTGAGGCCGATGTGGAAGTAAATGGGAGCAGCACGGCGAAACAGTTCGGGTTATGCTTAGACGCGCGTCATTTTTCGTTGTTGATATTCCCACATGAAACGACGCGCTTTCGTATGATAGCGGTGGTACTAGCGGTAGATGCATTTGCCGACACTTCCTCCAGTAAGGCGTGTCTAGTTTTCATTGTGAAAACACCTTTTTTATTGTGTTGACCGTGCGCCTTAGTCCTCACTATCAAGGTAACACAGAGATGTAAGATAAACACTACATCCTATGATAAATTGAACAATTGTCCTTATAAGGACAACAAATGAATTAATGAAGATTTAATTTTGAAGTAGAATACTTCTCTCAGGAAGTTCGGCTACATAGGGATGTGAAATGAAAATCTAAAACTGAAAAAAGTGAAAAAAAAATCAAATGCTAATAAATCGGTTAGTTTTCGATGGATTTCCTTCGTTTTTGCAGCAATCGATTAGAAAATCTTCTAAGATTCCTACCAAATGCATGAAATTGAAATTTTATCATTCAAACTATTGTACTATTGAAAATTCTTAAGCCTTGTCAAAACACAAAATTCGACCTCTGATTGGTCGTTATACCGCGCTTTCCCAAGCACGGTCGGCAGAGTTATGGACCTAGTAAATTGGGAATGCATCATTTGGCCTATATAAGAGCTTCATCAGATGATAAACAGACATTTTATCGGATATTAAATTGAACAACTGAAATTTGAAGAACAAATGAATATTTGAAGAGTTAATATTTTCTCGTTTTGCGCTATAATCTAAAATTAATTATCTTCATCTACATGCATACTCTGACTATTATTACGTGTTTGCGTCGCTTAGTGTTTGGCTACGGTCATGCAGAACGCAAATAACGGCGCGATGCGATTCGGCAAGACGAAATCTGTTAAAATGTATAGCTCTACTTCGCCTTAAAAAGAGCTGTACATTTCACCACGGTAGGGCGATTCGCATCGCGCTGCCATTCGCGTTCTGCATAACCGTAGCATTTGTTCCGTTCCCGTTTAATGATGTCGTATTAAATGTGCATATTACAATTCGGCAGCACTTCAACTTCTCATTTGAACAAAATTTAAAAATATTCAATGAACTTCATTCAAAATATCAAACAAAAAGAAATTATAATACTGCCAATGAACGGTCAACGTTTATTTACTAGAAAAAATGACTGACACGCAAGCAGCCGGGTTATCTTTCTTGTAAAAGTATTCTACTTCAACCTTGCGGTCGTGGCTTTGCATACAACCTTCTTGTGATTTTTTTTAACGTTGTAGAATGGTATAACTGGAAATAATTTTTCCAGTTATCCCATTCCACAACGTGCGAAAAATCTATGTCGGAGCGGATATCGCGCGCTTTCTGGACCATGAAGCATTTATGCGATAGTTGAATGTAATTTGTAACTGCAGCAACCAGCCTTTTTCAAGGCTACTAAATGTATTTGGAAGAGCATAATGAATGGTTATTACTAAACTGAAACTTTGATTGCAGTTTGATGCTGCTGCAATTGCGCAGAAGTGTGATGTATATTACGATTCATTGATACTGTGCATCACAAGCGGTATATGCGAAACAAATCCGATTTCGAACAGAAAAGTTCTGCAAGTTCTGCTCACGGCGATGAGTCCGTTTTAGAAAATTCAGAACACTTCATTAACATGGATGTAACGTCTTGAAGAAGACGGTTATTGCTCGACATCACAGCAGAATTTTCACCTTCATACTAATGTCTACCGTCGGCAGTATCAAACACGCAATAATCTGCTTCCATGCGACACGGGGAAGGAAACATTTTTTCCTTCCAAACCGCGCAACATAACACAATACATGTTATTTTGTTGCCTTCGTGAGAGTGCTATCGGTCCGACTCGACAGAATGTCCACAAGAAATCATTTTTGTACATCCGTGCTATGAAACTGAGGAAAAACTTGAAAACTAAAAATAAAGGTGGAGCTTATCGAATGATCGCTCTGAGCCAGAATGAATGAGATGTATTTTTTTCGAACGTTGTAGAATGGTATAACTGGAAATAATTTAGTCACTTTTATTTTTCCAGTTATTCCATTCCATTCCATTAAAGCAAAAATAATATACGAAACATATACGGAAAAATATATCGCTTCACACCATCAAAATGATTAACCCTAATCGAGTGTATTTCCAAAGCAATTGCAAAAAATTATTGACATAAGACAGGCTGTCGTAATTCTACGTTAACCTTGCGGTCGTTTCTTATAAACAACCTCTTCCACTTTTTTTTATGTTTGCCCCAAAAAGAATGACATACAAATGAAAAACGCATATTTTTTGATGAAAAATATTAATAACTTTGAGTAAAATTGAGATATTTACGGTGTCAGCATTGAAAATTGTTTCTCTTGAAATCTCAAAAAGTCGTTCAAAGACAGTTTTGAGATGAATCTTGAAATAAAAAAGTTAGAGGGTAAAATGTGTTTTTTCAATATAAATCGGTGTTTTTCAAAGATAGAGAAATACTTTTGTACAAAGTTACTCAAAATTAAAGGAGCTATAAAATAGTTGAACAAATTTTTCTTCTATCTACAAAGATAAAAAAGATAGATACTTTTTTGCATTGAAAATGTTGGTCACCCCAATTTTTGATAGTTTTTCAATAAGCGCTTTATCATATGTAACAACTTTGTAGAAGAAAGTTTTTCGCTAAAATGTTGCTATTGAGCTCTAGACCCAAATTTCCCCCTAAATTTGGTTTCTGGACCATTGTGCACTGATTAGTTCACCGTCCTTCTTGAACTCTGCTCAGTACTGGCCATCGCGAACGCCATACGTTGTGTGCGGAGGTTTTGGAAATTATTCATATTGTTTACTGATTTTAAACATCTGAACATAAATAGAACGATGTAGACAGAAATAAACCAAAATAACATCGCCAAACGAATAACAGTGTGCATCTTTTTTAAAAGCGCGAGTGCCGCGAATTCAAATGAAAGTGTTGAGTTTTTTCAGGTTTTTCGGTGCCGAATCTCAGTAGTTTATTGCCGATAATGCCACCACTGATTTCTCGGTTGAAAGAAATAGCAGCTGTCACATTTTTCGTAAATCGCAGCTCAGCCTGTCTGAAATTTTGGCACAAAATATCCGAAATCTTAGTTGCGTTGTGTTTTGGTGTATTCTCAGTAAAACGAGATTAAACCAAGATGTCTCGGAAATATGTGTTAACGAGCTCGAGGATCATTCGGAAGGGTGCAAAAGTTTTATTGACAATCAAGCTAGCTAGCTAGGTTTCATCCGTTGTGAATCCAATGAGAATTGACTTGGCCTGTCTGTCGGTTTGATTCAACTTCGTGAGAGCATCGTATGCTGGTTCTGTCAGCACAGATGCACCTTCAACTTAACGTATTTTTCATGAGCGCTTATCAACTTCTCAATGACTGCTTAGCAGTGCCTACTTCTTTGATGTCGTTTTCGCGGTGTAGCTACACTCAAACGACACTTTTGACACCGAAAATGTTTTATTTGATTTTTCGTGCTACCCTTTTTCTGTCTCTCCCTACACTTTTTCTGTCACTGATGACACCCGAAAAAAGCAGAGTGTACTGTAGGAAGTTACCAACACATTCACACGTATGTATCAAAACTAGTTTGTTTTGGTTTTCGTTCCACGTGGTCAGGGCTGGAATTCACCTCAGTGCAGACAGAACCACACAAATTTGTACATAACACATTTGCCATCAAACCGTGCGTGCCACTCCCGATATTTCGTTTGTGTTCTCTTCAGCCATGTCCAAACCACGCTCTACACTGAGTGGCATATCTGAAACACGGCACGGCGTGTATTGCAACTGCAACTGAGTGTTAGTGTTGAATCGACAACACGCAGAGCGATAGCCGAACCACCGGTGGCAGTGGCTGTTTTTCATTTTCGCCACGGGTGTTTCAAACTTCGGCAAACACCGGAATCGAGGGATTTGGCTTCGTAAAAACATCGGCCGCAGCCGAGAGTTTCAACTTCGAGAAAGCAGCGCAATACAAGCTTGCTGGTTTGTCATTGTACACAGCATTGCGAAGAAATTGCATCAGCCATAGGCCGGGGACATACCAGCGCGGCCTGCCGCATGTTAGTGTACAGCCATAAGTAAAGCTCTACACCTGCGGCAGGACAAGCAGCCTCTGCAGTGCAGGCCGCGCCAGAATGTCCACGGCCATAGCCCATGGAGTTGTTTGCGTGTAAATTTTTATAATAGCGAATTTCATTATTCTATTGAGCTACCCAGGAAAAAAGCGACACTGCGACTCACGCCGTAAGTAAGAAAAAGATTCCAGGTAGTTGTTTACGAACTAAGCTTATGCGAAAGTGGGCTGATACTGATAAATTTCACGGGCGCTTTTGATAGCACCGCAGGTAAATACTGGGTCAAAACTAAGCGAATAAATAAGGGTTATAACAGCTATTAGATTGGCTCCAGATCAAAACAAGGTGAGCAGTCAATTAACGTGAAGTTCGAATATTAAAATATGAATAAAAATCGGTAAAACGTTCAACCACCAATGCTTTAACATGAATTGTTAGTTCTGATGTGTAAGATCGACCATCAATTAGTTTTCCTGCTACTAAATTACATTTCTCCCATGCAATAAATAAAACATTTGTATGTATATTTGTATAAATGTGCACGATAACCAAATAGCAAAAATATTCAAGAGCCACAGTGTTTTATTTTGCCGTTTTCGTGCGTTTAAATAAATAGATGTTTAAAAATAAAGAGATGTTTAAAGATATTAAAATTTCATCTTGCGATGTAGAAAGATGAGTGATCAATCCACCCAAAAAATGAGATAGAAAATATACTTTTTTATCAGATAGAGATAGACGCTTGGTGTCTTCGGCAGAATTTTAGGTGATCTTAAAACAAGAAACTTTGCCGAAGATATTATGTTTCTATCTCTATTACGAGCAACATAAAGTTTTCTATGAAGAGGTACTGAAAATCACGATTTTCATTATAACTTTTTTCTCAGATTTTTTCGAATTTTCAAACCTTCTCCAAAGTTATCAGTCATCCAAAAATGCATGTTTATGCAGAACATTGTTATTTTATATCTCCCAAAATAAAAAAGTTTTTTGACATACTTCGATATTTTTGGGGATATTTTCACCTCAATCATCTCCAAATTACGCAATTTTACGCAAGTGGCAAATCCGTACGATAAAATAACTATCTTAAGACTTTCAATAAAAGGCACAAACTTTTGTATGTAACAGTATGTAAGCAGCCTTTCTGCCTGTTTTTCAAAGCTATTTGATGCCGCTTTTTATATACAAAAAAATTGAAATGAAGAGTTTTGAGTTTCGAAGGTGGCACTAAATGATCTTTAGTTTAACTTGCATGCATGCTTTGGTAAGGGTAAAAAAATGGTGAATATGTTTGAAATAATTCAAAATTTTTAAATTTAAATTTTTTTTTTCAGTAATGTAAGCGTGGATGAAAATAGTAGCTTTTTTTTCAAATTCCATTTATTCTTCTTAACCGATTTCAAAAGGGACGAGCAAAGAAAAAGTTTTAATTTCCACTTTTGGCCACTCACGTGCTTCTGTGATAACAAGATCTGACGAAATGAGCAACCAATGCAGCGGGAAATCTTACTAGTATGATATTCTCTATATCTGAAGATTAATATAAGAAAAAACTCATATTTTGTTTAATCTATTTTTAACACTAACGTCACCAAAGTGTGCATGCATAATTAGCTCAAGATCGTTTAGTGCTACCTTCGAAACTCAAAAGTGTTTTTTTTTAATTTTTTTTATATAAAAATCGGCATCAAATAGCTTTGAAGACCAGGCGGAAAGGCTGCTTACATACTCTAACATACAAAAGTTTGTACCTATTATTGTAAGTCTTAAGATAGTTATTTAATCGTATGGGTTTGCCACTTGAGTAAAATTGCGTAATTTGGAGATGGTTAAGGTGAAAATATCTCCAAAAATATCGAAATAAAAAAACTTTTTTATTTTGGGAGATAAAAAAACAATGTTCTGCACAAACATGCATTTTTGGATGACTGATAACTTTGTAGAAGGTTTAAAAACTCGGAAAAATCTGGGAAAAAGTTATAATGAAAATTGTGATTTTCAGTACCTCTTAATAGAAAACTTTATGTTGCTCAAAATATGTAAGCGATAGAAACATGATGTCTTCGGCCAAGTTTCTTGTTTTTCGATCACCTAAAATTTTGCCGGAAACATCAAGCATCTATCTAAATCTGATACAAAAGTAAATTTACTATCTCACTTTTAGGTGGATTGATCACTCATCTTCCTACATAGAAAGATGCATTTTTGAATATCTTGAAACATCTTCGAACATACATTATGGTTATAATCAACATTTGATTCTCTATTTATTTAATCGCACGAAAACGGCAAAATAAAACACTGTGGAACGTTTTATTCGATCGGTATGGTTTCTTCGACAATATTTTTTTTTTCAATAACAAGTCTAATTAGTTAAAATTCCACGGCCAAATCTACAGATGGAAAAGTTATCAATATATATCGTTAATTTGGATGATCGCTTCTTATCGATAATATCGTTTTATTTCGGCGCTAACAATAGTTGTTGATTTATCGCTGACGGCGCTGACGGCACAGAGCATACGAATTATTTCTTGCACTTGCAAAATACCATATAGGATTCATCCTAAATGACCATTTAATTAACAAGTAAACAAGTGCTTTTGCGACCTCGCACTCCCTTGCCAAAGCGAACGGATTTTGCTCGATATTTTCCATCACTAATCAAATCAACCCGCGCTAGGACAAGCAGGCGAACGTGTTGTCGAGATGCTTTCTCGAAGTTGAAACTCTCGGCTGCGGCCGGTGTTTTTACGAAGCCAAATCCCTCGATTCCGGTGTTTGCTGAAGTTTGAAACACCCGTGGCGAAAATGAAATACAGCCACTGCCACCGGTGGTTCGGCCATCGCTCTGCGTGTTGTCGATTCAACACTAACATTCCGTGGCAGTTGCAATACACGCCGTGCAGTGTTTCGATGCAAAAGTGGCAACCGGGCAGCACAGTTCGGTGTTTCGACCATGGCTGGTTCTCTTCTCCCCATTCGCTCTTTTGTATTTCTTTCGCACCGAAAAAATGCGACTGAGTACACTTCGTGCATTTGCCAAAATTTGCGACACCACACATTGTGTCTTACTTTGTGTGTTGCTTGGGGCAATGATTATCGGATTTGACGAACGAACGATTATAGTATTAATTTTTTTTTTGGTTTTGCACTTCATTTGACTCCTACTGAAATAATTTAGGAGCTAATTTTTTAAAAAAAAGTTTTTGTTTAAAAACTAAAAATGGTTTCTTCCCCGAGATAGCCGCAATATGTCTCGTACATGAACAGTAGGGTGGCAATAGAAATCGACTTTTCGAATTTCGTTTAGAAGTAGGGCTCAATAGTTTCGTCTTTGAAAAAAGTTTCCATACTCAACTTCAGCTTAATCTGACTTCGGGAACACGGAAGCATTATTTTGTGACCAATGAAAAAATGCACAGGTAGTTCATAAATTTCTGAATATTAAAAAATTCTGATGCCAAATGTCTTGAAAATGCATGAAACATTGAGATCTGGGGTTATCCAAAAACAAAATATGAAAAAATCGATCGGTTAAAGTTTCACTTTTCGACTGAACGAACTTCTAAATGCGTCATTACCACCCTAGTGAACGAAATCAGTAGTGAATGCATGTAGCAATTGTTTATGAATACCGGGACAGAAACATGTCTGGACGTGCGTAATATGTCCTAAGAAACACGTCCACGCCATTGATAATCTGTTTAAATGAATTCTCAAAAATGTATATGGTCCTCAAAGCTGCCAGTTGTTTTTGAAAAATGTCTGCAACTGCTCGAAAAACCGCAAGAATGTGCTCGAAATCTTAAAAAAAATCTATCCGTAATCCGAAAAAATTTCGCTCGCGCAGGCAAAAGTCTGTAAAAATTTGCACACATTTTAAGAAAATCTGCGCAAATATAAGGAGACTCTGACAAAAATCTGCAGAAACCGTGGAAAAACTGCAAATATCTGCAAATAAATAAAAGTCTGCACACGGACTCCAAAAATCTGCGTTTTGCAGACAAATCTGCACATTTGGTATCCCTGATGGTCCTTTCTTGGTTCCTTTTCTCTGCTATTTTTTTCTACCCGCAACACAACGCAAACTGCTCAAACTGAACCACTTTGTTCTCACACAATGTGTCACAAAAAGCAGCACAAAGTGTTGTTTCGTTCTCCCTCTCTTGAAATATTTCTCACTTGGTGATATTTCGTTTTCGCTCTTTCTCTTTGTGCCTGTTGGTTGTCAAAATGTGTAGGTACCGTTCTCGTTGTGTCTTGCCGTAAAATTAATACACTGAGCGCAATCTCAGCACATTTGCGAGATGGACATATGAAATGGAAACGAGACAAAATGACGAATGCGGTAATGACCAAAACAAAACGAATTGACAGCTATCCCATTATTACGCATACAAATGCAATGACACTGAAAATGTTTTATTTGAAGCTGCAAAGTATAGCACGGAAAAAGGGTAGCTACACCGCGAAAACGAAAACGACATGAAAATGCTCGTAATATAAACCTAAACCATTTCCGGCGGGTGATGCAATATGGCAACACCTGACATTTTATCTTTGTTTGAAGTTTAACTCTTAAGCTTGAAAATTTGTACTATGAAACTATTCAGCATGGCTAGAGAACAGATTGATCTTTAATATGCAATACAGTTTGTGTGGATTGTGCATATTGTTGATGAGCAAAAGGAGTTTAAAGGTAACTTTCTGAGGTAAAAGCTGATTTCACTTCGCCGGAACATGGTCCACAATGCGCGGGGGGACGCCGAACCAATTTTCGCCTGCAGCTCAAATCACCCTTCGCCCGCCCTGCTTGTGCGGAGAGTACAATTCAGATGGGTCAATGAATGAATCATAATCATTGATGGATAACACGTTCGATTTTAAGGGTATTAAAGATGCAGATTCTCCGGTAAACCTCAGACGGTAAAACTATCGTCTGCAGGAAGAATTATGCATAATAGTGATAAAAAGCATTAAAAACATTCAAGCACAGACAAAAACCGTCAGTAATGCCGCTGGTGTTGATATAAGCAAACGTGCACACTGCACACCCATTAGCAAAGACAAAAACCGTTTTACAAAAATAAGTTAGTAGTCAATAAGCTCACATGGTGGCGCATGAGTGTAACGTTTCGAATAAGGACGAAGATTTTTGAGAATTTTCCTTCGAAGTGGCACGTCTGTTTGTCTGTGATTCAAGTATTTTCCGAGTAAATGGCATCACTTACGAAAAATACAACAGGGATCATCGGAGTGGGTGATGAAGAAGCGTAAGAAGCCAGTGGTAGGCCCTTAGGGCTAAACACTGTATTTAAAGGGATATTTAGTTACAACGGTTACAGAGTCCGCAGACAGAATCAATTCATTTGTGCAGACTTTTGTTGTTGTTGAAGGAGCATCAAGAATTTCTCGTAATGCTTCTAAATCAGAACTGAATCTATTCCCTGAAAAACCAAATTCAACGATACTTACGTTATCACAATAAATGGTTTTGACTTATTAAACTCTGTTTAAATCGAATTCATTGTATGAATCTTACTAGGAAAAATATTTCGAAGCCGTTACATAGGCTCATTAATAAAGAAACACAAGAACGTAAACTAAACGAAGTTAGCAATTAGTTCCATCAAAAATTCGTAGTAACCAACAATTACAACAAAGTAAAATTTAATTTTTGTTTTCCGCTTGACTTTTTTTTTAGTTTGTCAACAATCAATCGAAGACAACGTATTACAGGTATATTACTTGTTGAGTTGAAAAAAAAAATATCGTCTAACAATGTTGTCAAAAAAAGGATCAAAATAAATATTAACAAATGGACAAAACATTAACAAGCATACACCGGCTCTAAGTCTTCTAAAAAATTTGAGGTTTAGGAATTGATATATATATATATATATATATATATATATATATATATATATATATATATATATATATATATATATATATATATATATATATATATATATATATATATATATATATATATATATATATATATATATATATATATATATATATATATATATATATATATATATATATATATATATATATATATATATATATATATATATATATA